>NC_143049.1:45607500-45670262 GCF_057628025.1 Oncorhynchus mykiss | reverse complement strand
GTTCCTTCCCCCTAACCCTAACCCTAACCCTAACCCTAACCCTAACCCTAACCCTAACCCTAACCCTAACCCTAACCCTAACCCTAACCCTAACCCTAACCCTAACCCTAACCCTAACCCTAACCCTAACCCTAACCCTAACCCTAACCCTAACCCTAACCCTAACCCTAACCCTAACCCTAACCCTAACCCTAACCCTAACCCTAACCCTAACCCTAACCCTAACCCTAACCCTAACCCTAACCCTAACCCTAACCCTAACCCTAACCCTAACCCTAACCCTAACCCTAACCTAACCCTAACCCTAACCCTAACCCTAACCCTAACCCTAACCCTAACCCTAACCCTAACCCTAACCCTACCCTAACCCTAACCCTAACCCTAACCCTAACCCTAACCTAACCCTAACCCTAACCCTAACCCTAACCTAACCCTAACCCTAACCCTAACCCTAACCCTAACCCTAACCCTAACCCTAACCCTAACCCTAACCCTAACCCTAACCCTAACCCTAACCCTAACCCTAACCCTAACCCTAACCCTAACCCTAACCCTAACCCTAACCCTAACCCTAACCCTAACCCTAACCCTAACCCTAACCCTAACCCTAACCCTAACCCTAACCCTAACCCTAACCCTAACCCTAACCCTAACCCTAACCCTAACCCTAACCCTAACCCTAACCCTAACCCTAACCCTAACCCTAACCCTAACCCTAACCCTAACCCTAACCCTAACCCTAACCCTAACCCTAACCCTAACCCTAACCCTAACCCTAACCCTAACCCTAACCCTAACCCTAACCCTAACCCTAACCCTAACCCTAACCTACCCTAACCCTAACCCTAACCCTAACCCTAACCCTAACCCTAACCCTAACCCTAACCCTAACCCTAACCCTAACCCTAACCCTAACCCTAACCCTAACCCTAACCCTAACCCTAACCCTAACCCTAACCCTAACCCTAACCCTAACCCTAACCCTAACCCTAACCCTAACCCTAACCCTAACCCTAACCCTAACCCTAACCCTAACCCTAACCCTAACCCTAACCCTAACCCTAACCCTAACCCTAACCCTAACCCTAACCCTAACCCTAAACCCTAACCCTAACCCTAACCCTAACCCTAACCCTAACCCTAACCCTAACCCTAACCCTAACCCTAACCCTAACCCTAACCCTAACCCTAACCCTAACCCTAACCCTAACCCTAACCCTAACCCTAACCCTAACCCTAACCCTAACCCTAACCCTAACCCTAACCCTAACCCTAACCCTAACCCTAACCCTAACCCTAACCCTAACCCTAACCCTAACCCTAACCCTAACCCTAACCCTAACCCTAACCCTAACCCTAACCCTAACCCTAACCCTAACCCTAACCCTAACCCTAACCCTAACCCTAACCCTAACCCTAACCCTAACCCTAACCCTAACCCTAACCCTAACCCTAACCCTAACCCTAACCCTAACCCTAACCCTAACCCTAACCCTAACCCTAACCCTAACCCTAACCCTAACCCTAACCCTAACCCTAACCCTAACCCTAACCCTAACCCTAACCCTAACCCTAACCCTAACCCTAACCCTAACCCTAACCCTAACCCTAACCCTAACCCTAACCCTAACCCTAACCCTAACCCTAACCCTAACCCTAACCCTAACCCTAACCCTAACCCTAACCCTAACCCTAACCCTAACCCTAACCCTAACCCTAACCCTAACCCTAACCCTAACCCTAACCCTAACCCTAACCCTAACCCTAACCCTAACCCTAACCCTAACCCTAACCCTAACCCTAACCCTAACCCTAACCCTAACCCTAACCCTAACCCTAACCCTAACCCTAACCCTAACCCTAACCCTAACCCTAACCCTAACCCTAACCCTAACCCTAACCCTAACCCTAACCCTAACCCTAACCCTAACCCTAACCCTAACCCTAACCCTAACCCTAACCCTAACCCTAACCCTAACCCTAACCCTAACCCTAACCCTAACCCTAACCCAACCCTAACCCTAACCCTAACCCTAACCCTAACCCTAACCCTAACCCTAACCCTAACCCTAACCCTAACCCTAACCCTAACCCTAACCCTAACCCTAACCCTAACCCTAACCCTAACCCTAACCCTAACCCTAACCCTAACCCTAACCCTAACCCTAACCCTAACCCTAACCCTAACCCTAACCCTAACCCTAACCCTAACCCTAACCCTAACCCTAACCCTAACCCTAACCCTAACCCTAACCCTAACCCTAACCCTAACCCTAACCCTAACCCTAACCCTAACCCTAACCCTAACCCTAACCCTAACCCTAACCCTAACCCTAACCCTAACCCTAACCCTAACCCTAACCCTAACCCTAACCCTAACCCTAACCCCTAACCCTAACCCTAACCCTAACCCTAACCCTAACCCTAACCCCTAACCCTAACCCTAACCCTAACCCTAACCCTAACCCTAACCCTAACCCTAACCCTAACCCTAACCCTAACCCTAACCCTAACCCTAACCCTAACCCTAACCCTAACCCTAACCCTAACCCTAACCCTAACCCTAACCCTAACCCTAACCCCTAACCCTAACCCTAACCCTAACCCTAACCCTAACCCTAACCCTAACCCTAACCCTAACCCTAACCCTAACCCTAACCCTAAACCCTAACCCTAACCCTAACCCTAACCCTAACCCTAACCCTAACCCTAACCCTAACCCTAACCCTAACCCTAACCCTAACCCTAACCCTAACCCAACCCTAACCCTAACCCTAACCCTAACCCTAACCCTAACCCTAACCCTAACCCTAACCCTAACCCTAACCCTAACCCTAACCCTAACCCTAACCCTAACCCTAACCCTAACCCTAACCCTAACCCTAACCCTAACCCCTAACCCTAACCCTAACCCTAACCCTAACCCTAACCCTAACCCTAACCCTAACCCTAACCCTAACCCTAACCCTAACCCTAACCCTAACCCTAACCCTAACCCTAACCCTAACCCTAACCCTAACCCTAACCCTAACCCTAACCCTAACCCTAACCCTAACCCTAACCCTAACCCTAACCCTAACCCAACCCAACCCTAACCCTAACCCTAACCCTAACCCTAACCCTAACCCTAACCCTAACCCTAACCCTAACCCTAACCCTAACCCTAACCCTAACCCTAACCCTAACCCTAACCCTAACCCTAACCCTAACCCTAACCCTAACCCTAACCCTAACCCTAACCCTAACCCTAACCCTAACCCTAACCCTAACCCTAACCCTAACCCTAACCCTAACCCTAACCCTAACCCTAACCCTAACCCTAACCCTAACCCTAACCCTAACCCTAACCCTAACCCTAACCCTAACCCTAACCCTAACCCTAACCCTAACCCTAACCCTAACCCAACCCTAACCCTAACCCTAACCCTAACCCTAACCCTAACCCTAACCCTAACCCTAACCCTAACCCTAACCCTAACCCTAACCCTAACCCTAACCCTAACCCTAACCCTAACCCTAACCCTAACCCTAACCCTAACCCTAACCCTAACCCTAACCCTAACCCTAACCCTAACCCTAACCCTAACCCTAACCCTAACCCTAACCCTAACCCTAACCCTAACCCTAACCCTAACCCTAACCCTAACCCTAACCCTAACCCTAACCCTAACCCTAACCCTAACCCTAACCCTAACCCTAAACCCTAACCCTAACCCTAACCCTAACCCTAACCCTAACCCTAACCCTAACCCTAACCCTAACCCTAACCCTAACCCTAACCCTAACCCTAACCCTAACCCTAACCCTAACCCTAACCCTAACCCTAACCCTAACCCTAACCCTAACCCTAACCCTAACCCTAACCCTAACCCTAACCCTAACCCTAACCCTAACCCTAACCCTAACCCTAACCCTAACCCTAACCCTAACCCTAACCCTAACCCTAACCCTAACCCTAACCCTAACCCTAACCCTAACCCCTAACCCTAACCCCTAACCCTAACCCTAACCCTAACCCTAACCCTAACCCTAACCCTAACCCTAACCTACCCTAACCCTAACCCTAACCCTAACCCTAACCCTAACCCTAACCCTAACCCTAACCCTAACCCTAACCCTAACCCTAACCCTAACCCTAACCCTAACCCTAACCCTAACCCTAACCCTAACCCTAACCCTAACCCTAACCCTAACCCTAACCCTAACCCTAACCCTAACCCTAACCCTAACCCTAACCCTAACCCTAACCCTAACCCTAACCCTAACCCTAACCCTAACCCTAACCCTAACCCTAACCCTAACCCTAACCCTAACCCTAACCTAACCCTAACCCTAACCCTAACCCTAACCCTAACCCTAACCCTAACCCTAACCCTAACCCTAACCCTAACCCTAACCCTAACCCTAACCCTAACCCTAACCCTAACCCTAACCCTAACCCTAACCCTAACCCTAACCCTAACCCTAACCCTAACCCTAACCCTAACCCTAACCCTAACCCTAACCCTAACCCTAACCCTAACCCTAACCCTAACCCTAACCCTAACCCTAACCCTAACCCTAACCCTAACCCTAACCCTAACCCTAACCCTAACCCTAACCCTAACCCTAACCCTAACCCTAACCCTAACCCTAACCCTAACCCTAACCCTAACCCTAACCCTAACCCTAACCCTAACCCTAACCCTAACCCTAACCCTAACCCTAACCCTAACCCTAACCCTAACCCTAACCCTAACCCTAACCCTAACCCTAACCCCCCCCCCCCCCCCCCTTCAACAAAAGAAGACCCCTACTCAAAGATTCTACCTTTCTCTACTAAAGAAGATTTCTCTCAAAGACCACCCCCCCCCCCTTTTTTTCAACAAGAAGAATTCCCCCCCCCCCCCCCCCCCCTTCAACAAAAGAAGACCCCTACTCAAAGATTCTACCTTTTTCTACCAAAGAGGATTTTTTTCAAAGACCCCCCCCCCCCCCCCTTTCTTTTTCAACAAGAAGAATTCCCCCCCCCCCCCCTTCAACAAAAGAAGACTCCTACTCAGAGACTTTACCTTTTTCTACCAAAGAGGATTTTTTTACCCATCCTGACGACCGTATTTCCAATTTAGGAGCAAAATGATACAAATTACAATATAGGCCCACCACACTCACACCCCTGCACCATACACCCACATACCAAAAACCCAGGATAATACCAACATCCTACACCAGACCCTCCCCCAGGTAAGTATTCCCCCCTCCCCCCAGGTAAGTCTCTCCCCTACTGGAGTGGTCCCATCATCTTTGGAGGACAAACATCACTGGAAACAGCCAAAAAGTTTTTCTGGACCCGTACCTCCCATTCCCCAAGTGGACGTTAACTGGACTACACGGCCAAATCTACTATATACCCAGGATCCCAAATGGACGAAAACGCGATGGTAGCTATACTCCGCTAAAAAGCACCAACTAAAGACGACAAGTTTAGCAACACTTCCCAGCTGGCCAAACTGAAACTACCCCCCAGAAACACTACCTAACACTACCCTTTAACAAAGAAACAAGGTTATAAGTTCCCTACACACCTGGAAATGACTAGAGTTCACGATCTTCACCTCAACTATACATCGCTCCTTCTGCACTCTAACGCAAACTCCAAAAAAACGGAAAAAGATGTCCACCACTTTTGAAAGCCTACAGACAGACCTATGGGTCACCTAGAAACTCCACCATAGTCTCATCCGAATCCCACAGATGTCCACCCTACCCTCAAACTCCTCCTGAAACTACAGAACCTCTTCTTGGGTTCCTTCTAGGCCCAAACCCTCAACAAGAGCAGACCGCTCCCGAAGCTAACACACAAGTCAATGGAGACACAGAGGTCAAACACTACTTTCTCAGAGGAGGATCTAATATACTTCTACTCATCACAGAAACTCCACGTTTTGCTCATCCTGACCCTTAAGACTTCTAGTCTTACCTAAAATCAACCTCATACCTCTGGGACCCCCACATCCTATACAGCACCCCAAAAGCAAAGTTCCACCCTTCGCATTGGTTTCTATGACAAAGGCTCCCCTACACCTTACAGACGAACAGACGCCTCACTCAAACAAAGGGAAGATCTCATTGGACCAAACTCCAACAGGCCTTCACGTGCACACCGCATGCACACCTTGTGCCATCTCATGATTGGACCCCTGGCCTAAACCACACCCCCAGTTTTTCACATAAAAAGAGGAGCACCCCTCAGTCTCAGCATCATTAGGGTCCACGGATCCCCAGAGAAACCTTCTACTGGATACAAGACTCAAGCTGGAAACCTGCAGAAGACCTCCTCTCCTCCTCTCCTCCACTGACCTACTGGATACAGACCCCAGCCTGGACTCTACCAAGACGAACCTCTCCCCACAGATCTACTGGATAAAGACCCAAGCCTGCACTCTACCCAGACCACCTCTCCCCTCAAGGATCTACCGGACCCCAACTATATACCAACCCCTAAAGGGACACCTCACCGGGACCCAGACACCAGCTGATATTCTACACTCCCCACAAGCATCTCACCTGAACGACCGGACTCCTACCACTCGCCCTCCCCCCCAAAAAAATACCTCATCAGGACCCAAACACCAGCTGATACTCCCACAGACCTTCATAGACCTTCTAGACCACCGAGACTCTACCACTCACATACACCCACACACACCCTATTTTTTCCGGTCCATAATACGGCTTATTTACCGCATTACGACCCAGTGCTCCTTTTTGCACTTTTTTTCCTCTCTGCCACCTGATGAAGCCGAGCAAGGCAGAAACGCGTCGTGGCTGGGTTTCCCCTAGATCTGTTGTGTAGCTGTAAAGAGGACAGGTCCCACACAGACTTCGGGGGTAACTCTTTTTGGCTACTCAATTTTCTTTGTACTTTTCTCTTTCCTTACTTTCAGTTTTCACATAGGTACACACCACACATGGCTGATCTACGGGACAACGCAGACTCTGGGGACTGCGAGGACTATTCAGACCCCCCACTCTACATCCAGACTAGCCCCACAATCTCGACGGGTCTTAATGATCTACACGGACTCTCGGAACAAATCCGCTAGATACGCACCAAGGGACCGGACGAAAAAAAGCTCCGACCGGCAGCCTGGGCTCATTATGGAAACGCCACATAATGAACATTTCTCCAAAGCTTCTACACAGCGGGGGTAACATCACACACCAATGGACCTTCTCTCCCACCAGACAGCACCCCTCCACGGTCTCCATAGGACCAAACCACCGGAGGACTACACCCCTACACCATCACATCAGGGACACAAAGACACATCTCCTGATGCCATCCCCACCAGACCACCCCACTCTACATCCTACCTCATACCACCCCACTCCAGGACCTCCAGAAGAACCACCTCAGACCTTCCACCCAGATCCCCACCCCCCTTCTGGAACTCCCACTCCCACCTCCTACGGAACACCACCACCCCACAGCACCCCCAAGACGAACAAGCCGGAATACAGACACCCTGAAAAACAACCCCTCATACAGGGACAGACCACCTGAACATCAGCCCCTTGGCTATGTGAACAGACACAGCAGGAGCTACCCCTACGCCAGGCACCCCTCTACCCCACCACGTCCAACAGACTCTCCCAAGCATCACACACACAGAGATGGAGATCACACCCCTAGAGGACACATTCGAAGCACAAGTCTCAAACCCTTCTCCAGGCACTCTACGTCCCGGACCCAACCAGCAGACCAAAAGGGGCTATCTACCCCACCCCAACCCACACCTTCAACCACACGGCTCCACAGGACCGGACCTCCTACACGCAGCACTACTCCTAAGGGAACAGATAGCCCAGCAGATGAGAAGACCCCTAGGGACACCACCCCTAACCACCAGGTTAACCTGGTCTCACCAACCAGCAACCAAGCGGAGGAACACCACACCACTGGGGCCCCACCTATCCCCCCCAACCTCAACTCTACAACACGGTTACTCTCCAAGCTGATTAGAGCCAGACACCACATGGAGACGATCAGCTTTTACCTCTCGGACAACCAGCTACCTCCGGGCTACCTCCACAAGGCCAGAACGCTTACGGCTACCTTCACACCATCAGGAGCATCTAACACCACCCTAGCGGCTCTCGCTACAGCATCTTCACTTTGGATCCAAACCAGCCACCAGATCCTAGAACAGCACTACAGGGAGGAAATATCCCACAAATACACCATACTCTACAACACTCCATCCTGCCCTGACTGGCAGGAAGCCTGGTATTTAGGGATCACATGGGCCCAGAAACTCCTCAGCGTACCACTCCGGGACTACTTGTTACAGGACATCAGGGACTCACTCCCCAAATTCTACGGGAATTGGCCTACGAGAGACAACAGCCCATTCCAACCACCACTCACCCACTGCCAACCTCACAGTGAGGACGAGGGGGATACCACCCTACTGAGGGCACACACCAGCAGACCCTCTCCTTCTCCACGGACCCACGGACACCCCACACCGGGACGATACCCTCTGAAGGAAGATTCCACTTCCCCTCTCCCGGAATCATCTAACACCACCACTCCGGAGACAAATATTTCCCCTATCCTACAGAGAACTACAAGGACACTCGAAGCAGAAAGGAATACTCCAAAACACAGCCTTTTACCAACTCATAGAGAGACCCATCTACCTCCGATCTACAGCACTCATCAAAAGAGAACTCCTCCAAATGGAACGGAAGAACCTCATCACCTAAAGGCAACGAGACTACCTCACAGGGGATACACCTACCAAGAGCAGATGCCTCTACCTACTCCCCAAAATCCACAAAGACCCCTCCACTTGGCCTCTCCCATTTGAAACCCCCCCGGGGAGACCCATCATCTCAGACTGCAGCAGTGTAACATACGGCATCTCTCAACGGCTAGACATACACCTACGTCCCCTTGCCTCCAAACACAACAGCCACCTCTAAGATACCCCTGACTTCCTCCAGAAAATCGCAAACACTCCAGTCACCCCTGATGACCTCCTATTCACCATGGACATCGAGAGCCTCTACACCAACATCGAATTAGGAGCGGGACTTACAGCCGTTAGAGCCACCCTACCAAATACCCCTCTCCGGACAGACCTGATGACCACCTCCTACGCCTCCTTGTACTGGCCCTTACCCGTAACGACTTCGAATTCAACGGCAACACCTACCTCCAAACCAAAGGGGTAGCCATGGAAAAAGATTTGCACCGGCCTATGCAGACATCTACCTGGCCGAATGGGAAAACACTGTCTACCCACTATGCCAATTCAAACCATTCCGCCTATACCGTTATCTCGACGACATATGGGGAATATGGCAACATGGCACAGCAGAATTCCTTCAATTCACCACCATCCTCAACAACCACCACCCCTCCATCAACTTGACACACCAACTCCACAGTTCTCAAGTACATTTCTTGGACACCATCACCTACAAAGGACCCAACCTCATCAGGACTGGAAGACTCGATACCAAAATGGACTTCTAGAACACAGACACGCACGCACTCCTGCATGCCACCAGCTTCCATCCTCCGCACACCAGTAGAGGAATATTAAAATCACAATTCCTGAGGTTCCGCCGGATATGCACCCAAACCAAAGACCTCCAAATTGCTACACGCACCCTCTCCAAAGCACTCATCAAAAACAGAGGATACACCCGCTCGGAGCTCAAAAAAACCAAACACTACACCAGGAGACACCCACGCCCGGGACCAAACAAAGGAAACCACCGGATCCTACCCATCATTACAACCTACAACTCACCCAGCCTCCGAGTGACTACTATCATCCAGCAAAGACTCCAGCGCAAACAACTACTCCCTCTCCACACACCCATCCTGGCCTTCAAACGGAACAAAAATCTCAAGGACTCCCTGGTCAGCAGCCACCTCACATTATAAACCAGAGGGACGAATTACTACCCCCGGGAACCTCCAGGCCCTATACCACCACCACGACTGGACCATTACTGAGGCCTTCAGTACAACGGAGGAACGACTGGACAGACACTGCACCTGCACCTTACACACCCCACATCCCATACAACAGATAGGGGGGTCATTAAGACCACAAAAAACAGATCTTCAAATAGCACCATAGAGTTACCATGCCCATGGACTCTCAAGAAATACTTTCCTTTTAATTAAAAAAAAAAAAAAAAAAAAAAAAAAAAAAAAAAGAAAAAAAAAAAGAAATATATAACTATATATTTATATATAAGTATATCATTTTTTTTCCCGCTTTCTTGAACTCAGGGTTACCATGACCATGGACCCTTTGATGCAAAGAAACTATAAAATAGAAATCTAAATATCTTTATGTTATTTACCAAGAACCCTCACCATCTCACCATCCTTCCAACTCTACCTCACTGAAGATACCCACCAGCACCCCCAACGGACGAGAACCTTTTTTCTCCAACTACTCTGGGGGCACGGTTTTGTCGACTCCCCCGCAGCGAGCAGACCCTAAGCAAACTAGGCCCGACCATACACCAAGCAAGAAGACCGGAGGAAATGGTAGCGACCGGACTCCTTCGGGACCCCTCTGGGGCCTGTTGGCAGACCTATCGGCTCAACCCTCCCAAGCCCCCTTACACACGGGAGACTCACGTAACGCGCTGGACCACTATCTACCCCAGATTAGATCTGGATTGGCAGTAGGTTCAGTAGCGCGTGTTTGGTCCTAGCGGGTTGGGATACCCAAAAGAGGGGCTTTTGGGTTATGCGCTGCGGCTGGAGGATCGCGTCTGCCGAATAACCCCTGGGGTGCCCAGATAATGTCTGGCGAGGTATCGGACCCCACAGAGGAAATTCCTACTGGGGACCCCCTACCCCGCCGCACTTAGCCTGGACAACCGAACCATTTTTTTACCTGGACTACATACCAGTTCAATGTCTAGGGTTGATATACCTCTGGAAACGTTACGATCCTGGAAGGGAGTAATTCCACTGGTCACTATTGCCCAAAAACACTGAATTACCTACAACTGAGATGGTGTGGATGGAAGCACCCAATTAACTTCTACTACTGCCGGACGTTTCATACGTAAGCCAGAGAAGGTTTGCCGGCTTCTAAACCCTCCATACACCGACCGTAACACAGGACATGACTCCAGGGGCAGATGCATGACAACCGTATAGAGGGCTCGCCTTCTGGGTGTCTGTCTGCTCAAACTACTGGCGGTTATAGACTGACCACTTGACAGGGACACATGGCAACCGACTGAGGTCCGGACCTGCACAAGGTACGCAACTCGATGGTTTTGCCTGATCCTACGCCGAGTATACCCATACAGACCAGCTGGATTTGACTAGACATGGGTTGATTTGGAATTAGGATCCTGGAAGGGAATAACTCCCAATCATACACATGATTGAAAACATCCAGGACCAAAGACTGACGAACACTGAAGTGAATACATAGACAACATGGAGCTAAAAAAGAAGGATCCGAAAGAGAGTAAAACTCCTAGGTTGCACTATGCTTTCCACTTCCGTCGACACAGCGGACCCGTACATCATGACCATACCACTCGACATGGACACATGGCAACCAACCGAGAACCGGACCTGCATAAGGTACGCAACTCAAGGGCTTTGCCTGATCCTAAGTTGAGTTGACAGACCTACCTAAACTTAACCTTTTCTATACCTTACCCTAACCCTAACCCTAACCTTAACCATCCCAAAACCCATACCTAAACTTAACCCTAACCTTAACCCTTCTTTTAAAAAAACCATATCTTACCCTAACCCCAAACCCTAACCTTAACCATTCTAAAACCTTACCTAACCCTAACCCTACAGACAGACAGTCCTTTAACCCAACCAACGGGTTAATCTACAAGTGGGCTACCATGGGGCCTACGACTTTGGCCGGCCGCGCCCGTACCCTCCGACCCGCGCGTATATGATGTGGAGTGCAACCCCTCCCTTCCCCCCTCCGGTTTCCACGTGTCAGAGATGGAAGTGGATCAACCGACTCAAAACTAGAAACCAAACACTTGGCGAGTCACCGCTGCGTTGCCGGATGTAGGGTATGGACGCAGCAAGCCAAGGAAATTTTATCCCTTACACGGACTGGGATCCTCCCCAATCCGGCCTTTTACAAGGGTTTTTTTTCCTCAACCCTTGTACCCTCTGGATTGGTTTGATGGTGAACAGGTTCAAAATTATCATTAGATTATATACCAACTAAAATAACCCTACTCTACTCCTGACCCCTGGATGCACACCACCTTTTTTACAACCCAAAAGCATTTTTTATTGATGAACACTACACCCCCCACCCCTTTTTTTCTCAACAAGAAGAATTTTCCCCCCCCAAACCCCCCCCCCCCCCCCCCTTCAACAAAAGAAGACCCCTACTCAAAGATTCTACCTTTCTCTACTAAAGAAGATTTCTCTCAAAGACCACCCCCCCCCCCTTTTTTTCAACAAGAAGAATTCCCCCCCCCCCCCCCCCCCCTTCAACAAAAGAAGACCCCTACTCAAAGATTCTACCTTTTTCTACCAAAGAGGATTTTTTTCAAAGACCCCCCCCCCCCCCCCTTTCTTTTTCAACAAGAAGAATTCCCCCCCCCCCCCCTTCAACAAAAGAAGACTCCTACTCAGAGACTTTACCTTTTTCTACCAAAGAGGATTTTTTTACCCATCCTGACGACCGTATTTCCAATTTAGGAGCAAAATGATACAAATTACAATATAGGCCCACCACACTCACACCCCTGCACCATACACCCACATACCAAAAACCCAGGATAATACCAACATCCTACACCAGACCCTCCCCCAGGTAAGTATTCCCCCCTCCCCCCAGGTAAGTCTCTCCCCTACTGGAGTGGTCCCATCATCTTTGGAGGACAAACATCACTGGAAACAGCCAAAAAGTTTTTCTGGACCCGTACCTCCCATTCCCCAAGTGGACGTTAACTGGACTACACGGCCAAATCTACTATATACCCAGGATCCCAAATGGACGAAAACGCGATGGTAGCTATACTCCGCTAAAAAGCACCAACTAAAGACGACAAGTTTAGCAACACTTCCCAGCTGGCCAAACTGAAACTACCCCCCAGAAACACTACCTAACACTACCCTTTAACAAAGAAACAAGGTTATAAGTTCCCTACACACCTGGAAATGACTAGAGTTCACGATCTTCACCTCAACTATACATCGCTCCTTCTGCACTCTAACGCAAACTCCAAAAAAACGGAAAAAGATGTCCACCACTTTTGAAAGCCTACAGACAGACCTATGGGTCACCTAGAAACTCCACCATAGTCTCATCCGAATCCCACAGATGTCCACCCTACCCTCAAACTCCTCCTGAAACTACAGAACCTCTTCTTGGGTTCCTTCTAGGCCCAAACCCTCAACAAGAGCAGACCGCTCCCGAAGCTAACACACAAGTCAATGGAGACACAGAGGTCAAACACTACTTTCTCAGAGGAGGATCTAATATACTTCTACTCATCACAGAAACTCCACGTTTTGCTCATCCTGACCCTTAAGACTTCTAGTCTTACCTAAAATCAACCTCATACCTCTGGGACCCCCACATCCTATACAGCACCCCAAAAGCAAAGTTCCACCCTTCGCATTGGTTTCTATGACAAAGGCTCCCCTACACCTTACAGACGAACAGACGCCTCACTCAAACAAAGGGAAGATCTCATTGGACCAAACTCCAACAGGCCTTCACGTGCACACCGCATGCACACCTTGTGCCATCTCATGATTGGACCCCTGGCCTAAACCACACCCCCAGTTTTTCACATAAAAAGAGGAGCACCCCTCAGTCTCAGCATCATTAGGGTCCACGGATCCCCAGAGAAACCTTCTACTGGATACAAGACTCAAGCTGGAAACCTGCAGAAGACCTCCTCTCCTCCTCTCCTCCACTGACCTACTGGATACAGACCCCAGCCTGGACTCTACCAAGACGAACCTCTCCCCACAGATCTACTGGATAAAGACCCAAGCCTGCACTCTACCCAGACCACCTCTCCCCTCAAGGATCTACCGGACCC
This sequence comes from Oncorhynchus mykiss, assembly GCF_057628025.1. Classification (NCBI taxonomy): domain Eukaryota; kingdom Metazoa; phylum Chordata; class Actinopteri; order Salmoniformes; family Salmonidae; genus Oncorhynchus; species Oncorhynchus mykiss. The sequence continues at coordinate 45,656,183 of NC_143049.1, read as the reverse complement.
CAACTATATACCAACCCCTAAAGGGACACCTCACCGGGACCCAGACACCAGCTGATATTCTACACTCCCCACAAGCATCTCACCTGAACGACCGGACTCCTACCACTCGCCCTCCCCCCCAAAAAAATACCTCATCAGGACCCAAACACCAGCTGATACTCCCACAGACCTTCATAGACCTTCTAGACCACCGAGACTCTACCACTCACATACACCCACACACACCCTATTTTTTCCGGTCCATAATACGGCTTATTTACCGCATTACGACCCAGTGCTCCTTTTTGCACTTTTTTTCCTCTCTGCCACCTGATGAAGCCGAGCAAGGCAGAAACGCGTCGTGGCTGGGTTTCCCCTAGATCTGTTGTGTAGCTGTAAAGAGGACAGGTCCCACACAGACTTCGGGGGTAACTCTTTTTGGCTACTCAATTTTCTTTGTACTTTTCTCTTTCCTTACTTTCAGTTTTCACATAGGTACACACCACACATGGCTGATCTACGGGACAACGCAGACTCTGGGGACTGCGAGGACTATTCAGACCCCCCACTCTACATCCAGACTAGCCCCACAATCTCGACGGGTCTTAATGATCTACACGGACTCTCGGAACAAATCCGCTAGATACGCACCAAGGGACCGGACGAAAAAAAGCTCCGACCGGCAGCCTGGGCTCATTATGGAAACGCCACATAATGAACATTTCTCCAAAGCTTCTACACAGCGGGGGTAACATCACACACCAATGGACCTTCTCTCCCACCAGACAGCACCCCTCCACGGTCTCCATAGGACCAAACCACCGGAGGACTACACCCCTACACCATCACATCAGGGACACAAAGACACATCTCCTGATGCCATCCCCACCAGACCACCCCACTCTACATCCTACCTCATACCACCCCACTCCAGGACCTCCAGAAGAACCACCTCAGACCTTCCACCCAGATCCCCACCCCCCTTCTGGAACTCCCACTCCCACCTCCTACGGAACACCACCACCCCACAGCACCCCCAAGACGAACAAGCCGGAATACAGACACCCTGAAAAACAACCCCTCATACAGGGACAGACCACCTGAACATCAGCCCCTTGGCTATGTGAACAGACACAGCAGGAGCTACCCCTACGCCAGGCACCCCTCTACCCCACCACGTCCAACAGACTCTCCCAAGCATCACACACACAGAGATGGAGATCACACCCCTAGAGGACACATTCGAAGCACAAGTCTCAAACCCTTCTCCAGGCACTCTACGTCCCGGACCCAACCAGCAGACCAAAAGGGGCTATCTACCCCACCCCAACCCACACCTTCAACCACACGGCTCCACAGGACCGGACCTCCTACACGCAGCACTACTCCTAAGGGAACAGATAGCCCAGCAGATGAGAAGACCCCTAGGGACACCACCCCTAACCACCAGGTTAACCTGGTCTCACCAACCAGCAACCAAGCGGAGGAACACCACACCACTGGGGCCCCACCTATCCCCCCCAACCTCAACTCTACAACACGGTTACTCTCCAAGCTGATTAGAGCCAGACACCACATGGAGACGATCAGCTTTTACCTCTCGGACAACCAGCTACCTCCGGGCTACCTCCACAAGGCCAGAACGCTTACGGCTACCTTCACACCATCAGGAGCATCTAACACCACCCTAGCGGCTCTCGCTACAGCATCTTCACTTTGGATCCAAACCAGCCACCAGATCCTAGAACAGCACTACAGGGAGGAAATATCCCACAAATACACCATACTCTACAACACTCCATCCTGCCCTGACTGGCAGGAAGCCTGGTATTTAGGGATCACATGGGCCCAGAAACTCCTCAGCGTACCACTCCGGGACTACTTGTTACAGGACATCAGGGACTCACTCCCCAAATTCTACGGGAATTGGCCTACGAGAGACAACAGCCCATTCCAACCACCACTCACCCACTGCCAACCTCACAGTGAGGACGAGGGGGATACCACCCTACTGAGGGCACACACCAGCAGACCCTCTCCTTCTCCACGGACCCACGGACACCCCACACCGGGACGATACCCTCTGAAGGAAGATTCCACTTCCCCTCTCCCGGAATCATCTAACACCACCACTCCGGAGACAAATATTTCCCCTATCCTACAGAGAACTACAAGGACACTCGAAGCAGAAAGGAATACTCCAAAACACAGCCTTTTACCAACTCATAGAGAGACCCATCTACCTCCGATCTACAGCACTCATCAAAAGAGAACTCCTCCAAATGGAACGGAAGAACCTCATCACCTAAAGGCAACGAGACTACCTCACAGGGGATACACCTACCAAGAGCAGATGCCTCTACCTACTCCCCAAAATCCACAAAGACCCCTCCACTTGGCCTCTCCCATTTGAAACCCCCCCGGGGAGACCCATCATCTCAGACTGCAGCAGTGTAACATACGGCATCTCTCAACGGCTAGACATACACCTACGTCCCCTTGCCTCCAAACACAACAGCCACCTCTAAGATACCCCTGACTTCCTCCAGAAAATCGCAAACACTCCAGTCACCCCTGATGACCTCCTATTCACCATGGACATCGAGAGCCTCTACACCAACATCGAATTAGGAGCGGGACTTACAGCCGTTAGAGCCACCCTACCAAATACCCCTCTCCGGACAGACCTGATGACCACCTCCTACGCCTCCTTGTACTGGCCCTTACCCGTAACGACTTCGAATTCAACGGCAACACCTACCTCCAAACCAAAGGGGTAGCCATGGAAAAAGATTTGCACCGGCCTATGCAGACATCTACCTGGCCGAATGGGAAAACACTGTCTACCCACTATGCCAATTCAAACCATTCCGCCTATACCGTTATCTCGACGACATATGGGGAATATGGCAACATGGCACAGCAGAATTCCTTCAATTCACCACCATCCTCAACAACCACCACCCCTCCATCAACTTGACACACCAACTCCACAGTTCTCAAGTACATTTCTTGGACACCATCACCTACAAAGGACCCAACCTCATCAGGACTGGAAGACTCGATACCAAAATGGACTTCTAGAACACAGACACGCACGCACTCCTGCATGCCACCAGCTTCCATCCTCCGCACACCAGTAGAGGAATATTAAAATCACAATTCCTGAGGTTCCGCCGGATATGCACCCAAACCAAAGACCTCCAAATTGCTACACGCACCCTCTCCAAAGCACTCATCAAAAACAGAGGATACACCCGCTCGGAGCTCAAAAAAACCAAACACTACACCAGGAGACACCCACGCCCGGGACCAAACAAAGGAAACCACCGGATCCTACCCATCATTACAACCTACAACTCACCCAGCCTCCGAGTGACTACTATCATCCAGCAAAGACTCCAGCGCAAACAACTACTCCCTCTCCACACACCCATCCTGGCCTTCAAACGGAACAAAAATCTCAAGGACTCCCTGGTCAGCAGCCACCTCACATTATAAACCAGAGGGACGAATTACTACCCCCGGGAACCTCCAGGCCCTATACCACCACCACGACTGGACCATTACTGAGGCCTTCAGTACAACGGAGGAACGACTGGACAGACACTGCACCTGCACCTTACACACCCCACATCCCATACAACAGATAGGGGGGTCATTAAGACCACAAAAAACAGATCTTCAAATAGCACCATAGAGTTACCATGCCCATGGACTCTCAAGAAATACTTTCCTTTTAATTAAAAAAAAAAAAAAAAAAAAAAAAAAAAAAAAAAGAAAAAAAAAAAGAAATATATAACTATATATTTATATATAAGTATATCATTTTTTTTCCCGCTTTCTTGAACTCAGGGTTACCATGACCATGGACCCTTTGATGCAAAGAAACTATAAAATAGAAATCTAAATATCTTTATGTTATTTACCAAGAACCCTCACCATCTCACCATCCTTCCAACTCTACCTCACTGAAGATACCCACCAGCACCCCCAACGGACGAGAACCTTTTTTCTCCAACTACTCTGGGGGCACGGTTTTGTCGACTCCCCCGCAGCGAGCAGACCCTAAGCAAACTAGGCCCGACCATACACCAAGCAAGAAGACCGGAGGAAATGGTAGCGACCGGACTCCTTCGGGACCCCTCTGGGGCCTGTTGGCAGACCTATCGGCTCAACCCTCCCAAGCCCCCTTACACACGGGAGACTCACGTAACGCGCTGGACCACTATCTACCCCAGATTAGATCTGGATTGGCAGTAGGTTCAGTAGCGCGTGTTTGGTCCTAGCGGGTTGGGATACCCAAAAGAGGGGCTTTTGGGTTATGCGCTGCGGCTGGAGGATCGCGTCTGCCGAATAACCCCTGGGGTGCCCAGATAATGTCTGGCGAGGTATCGGACCCCACAGAGGAAATTCCTACTGGGGACCCCCTACCCCGCCGCACTTAGCCTGGACAACCGAACCATTTTTTTACCTGGACTACATACCAGTTCAATGTCTAGGGTTGATATACCTCTGGAAACGTTACGATCCTGGAAGGGAGTAATTCCACTGGTCACTATTGCCCAAAAACACTGAATTACCTACAACTGAGATGGTGTGGATGGAAGCACCCAATTAACTTCTACTACTGCCGGACGTTTCATACGTAAGCCAGAGAAGGTTTGCCGGCTTCTAAACCCTCCATACACCGACCGTAACACAGGACATGACTCCAGGGGCAGATGCATGACAACCGTATAGAGGGCTCGCCTTCTGGGTGTCTGTCTGCTCAAACTACTGGCGGTTATAGACTGACCACTTGACAGGGACACATGGCAACCGACTGAGGTCCGGACCTGCACAAGGTACGCAACTCGATGGTTTTGCCTGATCCTACGCCGAGTATACCCATACAGACCAGCTGGATTTGACTAGACATGGGTTGATTTGGAATTAGGATCCTGGAAGGGAATAACTCCCAATCATACACATGATTGAAAACATCCAGGACCAAAGACTGACGAACACTGAAGTGAATACATAGACAACATGGAGCTAAAAAAGAAGGATCCGAAAGAGAGTAAAACTCCTAGGTTGCACTATGCTTTCCACTTCCGTCGACACAGCGGACCCGTACATCATGACCATACCACTCGACATGGACACATGGCAACCAACCGAGAACCGGACCTGCATAAGGTACGCAACTCAAGGGCTTTGCCTGATCCTAAGTTGAGTTGACAGACCTACCTAAACTTAACCTTTTCTATACCTTACCCTAACCCTAACCCTAACCTTAACCATCCCAAAACCCATACCTAAACTTAACCCTAACCTTAACCCTTCTTTTAAAAAAACCATATCTTACCCTAACCCCAAACCCTAACCTTAACCATTCTAAAACCTTACCTAACCCTAACCCTACAGACAGACAGTCCTTTAACCCAACCAACGGGTTAATCTACAAGTGGGCTACCATGGGGCCTACGACTTTGGCCGGCCGCGCCCGTACCCTCCGACCCGCGCGTATATGATGTGGAGTGCAACCCCTCCCTTCCCCCCTCCGGTTTCCACGTGTCAGAGATGGAAGTGGATCAACCGACTCAAAACTAGAAACCAAACACTTGGCGAGTCACCGCTGCGTTGCCGGATGTAGGGTATGGACGCAGCAAGCCAAGGAAATTTTATCCCTTACACGGACTGGGATCCTCCCCAATCCGGCCTTTTACAAGGGTTTTTTTTCCTCAACCCTTGTACCCTCTGGATTGGTTTGATGGTGAACAGGTTCAAAATTATCATTAGATTATATACCAACTAAAATAACCCTACTCTACTCCTGACCCCTGGATGCACACCACCTTTTTTACAACCCAAAAGCATTTTTTATTGATGAACACTACACCCCCCACCCCTTTTTTTCTCAACAAGAAGAATTTTCCCCCCCCAAACCCCCCCCCCCCCCCCCTTCAACAAAAGAAGACCCCTACTCAAAGATTCTACCTTTCTCTACTAAAGAAGATTTCTCTCAAAGACCACCCCCCCCCCCTTTTTTTCAACAAGAAGAATTCCCCCCCCCCCCCCCCCCCCTTCAACAAAAGAAGACCCCTACTCAAAGATTCTACCTTTTTCTACCAAAGAGGATTTTTTTCAAAGACCCCCCCCCCCCCCCCTTTCTTTTTCAACAAGAAGAATTCCCCCCCCCCCCCCTTCAACAAAAGAAGACTCCTACTCAGAGACTTTACCTTTTTCTACCAAAGAGGATTTTTTTACCCATCCTGACGACCGTATTTCCAATTTAGGAGCAAAATGATACAAATTACAATATAGGCCCACCACACTCACACCCCTGCACCATACACCCACATACCAAAAACCCAGGATAATACCAACATCCTACACCAGACCCTCCCCCAGGTAAGTATTCCCCCCTCCCCCCAGGTAAGTCTCTCCCCTACTGGAGTGGTCCCATCATCTTTGGAGGACAAACATCACTGGAAACAGCCAAAAAGTTTTTCTGGACCCGTACCTCCCATTCCCCAAGTGGACGTTAACTGGACTACACGGCCAAATCTACTATATACCCAGGATCCCAAATGGACGAAAACGCGATGGTAGCTATACTCCGCTAAAAAGCACCAACTAAAGACGACAAGTTTAGCAACACTTCCCAGCTGGCCAAACTGAAACTACCCCCCAGAAACACTACCTAACACTACCCTTTAACAAAGAAACAAGGTTATAAGTTCCCTACACACCTGGAAATGACTAGAGTTCACGATCTTCACCTCAACTATACATCGCTCCTTCTGCACTCTAACGCAAACTCCAAAAAAACGGAAAAAGATGTCCACCACTTTTGAAAGCCTACAGACAGACCTATGGGTCACCTAGAAACTCCACCATAGTCTCATCCGAATCCCACAGATGTCCACCCTACCCTCAAACTCCTCCTGAAACTACAGAACCTCTTCTTGGGTTCCTTCTAGGCCCAAACCCTCAACAAGAGCAGACCGCTCCCGAAGCTAACACACAAGTCAATGGAGACACAGAGGTCAAACACTACTTTCTCAGAGGAGGATCTAATATACTTCTACTCATCACAGAAACTCCACGTTTTGCTCATCCTGACCCTTAAGACTTCTAGTCTTACCTAAAATCAACCTCATACCTCTGGGACCCCCACATCCTATACAGCACCCCAAAAGCAAAGTTCCACCCTTCGCATTGGTTTCTATGACAAAGGCTCCCCTACACCTTACAGACGAACAGACGCCTCACTCAAACAAAGGGAAGATCTCATTGGACCAAACTCCAACAGGCCTTCACGTGCACACCGCATGCACACCTTGTGCCATCTCATGATTGGACCCCTGGCCTAAACCACACCCCCAGTTTTTCACATAAAAAGAGGAGCACCCCTCAGTCTCAGCATCATTAGGGTCCACGGATCCCCAGAGAAACCTTCTACTGGATACAAGACTCAAGCTGGAAACCTGCAGAAGACCTCCTCTCCTCCTCTCCTCCACTGACCTACTGGATACAGACCCCAGCCTGGACTCTACCAAGACGAACCTCTCCCCACAGATCTACTGGATAAAGACCCAAGCCTGCACTCTACCCAGACCACCTCTCCCCTCAAGGATCTACCGGACCCCAACTATATACCAACCCCTAAAGGGACACCTCACCGGGACCCAGACACCAGCTGATATTCTACACTCCCCACAAGCATCTCACCTGAACGACCGGACTCCTACCACTCGCCCTCCCCCCCAAAAAAATACCTCATCAGGACCCAAACACCAGCTGATACTCCCACAGACCTTCATAGACCTTCTAGACCACCGAGACTCTACCACTCACATACACCCACACACACCCTATTTTTTCCGGTCCATAATACGGCTTATTTACCGCATTACGACCCAGTGCTCCTTTTTGCACTTTTTTTCCTCTCTGCCACCTGATGAAGCCGAGCAAGGCAGAAACGCGTCGTGGCTGGGTTTCCCCTAGATCTGTTGTGTAGCTGTAAAGAGGACAGGTCCCACACAGACTTCGGGGGTAACTCTTTTTGGCTACTCAATTTTCTTTGTACTTTTCTCTTTCCTTACTTTCAGTTTTCACATAGGTACACACCACACATGGCTGATCTACGGGACAACGCAGACTCTGGGGACTGCGAGGACTATTCAGACCCCCCACTCTACATCCAGACTAGCCCCACAATCTCGACGGGTCTTAATGATCTACACGGACTCTCGGAACAAATCCGCTAGATACGCACCAAGGGACCGGACGAAAAAAAGCTCCGACCGGCAGCCTGGGCTCATTATGGAAACGCCACATAATGAACATTTCTCCAAAGCTTCTACACAGCGGGGGTAACATCACACACCAATGGACCTTCTCTCCCACCAGACAGCACCCCTCCACGGTCTCCATAGGACCAAACCACCGGAGGACTACACCCCTACACCATCACATCAGGGACACAAAGACACATCTCCTGATGCCATCCCCACCAGACCACCCCACTCTACATCCTACCTCATACCACCCCACTCCAGGACCTCCAGAAGAACCACCTCAGACCTTCCACCCAGATCCCCACCCCCCTTCTGGAACTCCCACTCCCACCTCCTACGGAACACCACCACCCCACAGCACCCCCAAGACGAACAAGCCGGAATACAGACACCCTGAAAAACAACCCCTCATACAGGGACAGACCACCTGAACATCAGCCCCTTGGCTATGTGAACAGACACAGCAGGAGCTACCCCTACGCCAGGCACCCCTCTACCCCACCACGTCCAACAGACTCTCCCAAGCATCACACACACAGAGATGGAGATCACACCCCTAGAGGACACATTCGAAGCACAAGTCTCAAACCCTTCTCCAGGCACTCTACGTCCCGGACCCAACCAGCAGACCAAAAGGGGCTATCTACCCCACCCCAACCCACACCTTCAACCACACGGCTCCACAGGACCGGACCTCCTACACGCAGCACTACTCCTAAGGGAACAGATAGCCCAGCAGATGAGAAGACCCCTAGGGACACCACCCCTAACCACCAGGTTAACCTGGTCTCACCAACCAGCAACCAAGCGGAGGAACACCACACCACTGGGGCCCCACCTATCCCCCCCAACCTCAACTCTACAACACGGTTACTCTCCAAGCTGATTAGAGCCAGACACCACATGGAGACGATCAGCTTTTACCTCTCGGACAACCAGCTACCTCCGGGCTACCTCCACAAGGCCAGAACGCTTACGGCTACCTTCACACCATCAGGAGCATCTAACACCACCCTAGCGGCTCTCGCTACAGCATCTTCACTTTGGATCCAAACCAGCCACCAGATCCTAGAACAGCACTACAGGGAGGAAATATCCCACAAATACACCATACTCTACAACACTCCATCCTGCCCTGACTGGCAGGAAGCCTGGTATTTAGGGATCACATGGGCCCAGAAACTCCTCAGCGTACCACTCCGGGACTACTTGTTACAGGACATCAGGGACTCACTCCCCAAATTCTACGGGAATTGGCCTACGAGAGACAACAGCCCATTCCAACCACCACTCACCCACTGCCAACCTCACAGTGAGGACGAGGGGGATACCACCCTACTGAGGGCACACACCAGCAGACCCTCTCCTTCTCCACGGACCCACGGACACCCCACACCGGGACGATACCCTCTGAAGGAAGATTCCACTTCCCCTCTCCCGGAATCATCTAACACCACCACTCCGGAGACAAATATTTCCCCTATCCTACAGAGAACTACAAGGACACTCGAAGCAGAAAGGAATACTCCAAAACACAGCCTTTTACCAACTCATAGAGAGACCCATCTACCTCCGATCTACAGCACTCATCAAAAGAGAACTCCTCCAAATGGAACGGAAGAACCTCATCACCTAAAGGCAACGAGACTACCTCACAGGGGATACACCTACCAAGAGCAGATGCCTCTACCTACTCCCCAAAATCCACAAAGACCCCTCCACTTGGCCTCTCCCATTTGAAACCCCCCCGGGGAGACCCATCATCTCAGACTGCAGCAGTGTAACATACGGCATCTCTCAACGGCTAGACATACACCTACGTCCCCTTGCCTCCAAACACAACAGCCACCTCTAAGATACCCCTGACTTCCTCCAGAAAATCGCAAACACTCCAGTCACCCCTGATGACCTCCTATTCACCATGGACATCGAGAGCCTCTACACCAACATCGAATTAGGAGCGGGACTTACAGCCGTTAGAGCCACCCTACCAAATACCCCTCTCCGGACAGACCTGATGACCACCTCCTACGCCTCCTTGTACTGGCCCTTACCCGTAACGACTTCGAATTCAACGGCAACACCTACCTCCAAACCAAAGGGGTAGCCATGGAAAAAGATTTGCACCGGCCTATGCAGACATCTACCTGGCCGAATGGGAAAACACTGTCTACCCACTATGCCAATTCAAACCATTCCGCCTATACCGTTATCTCGACGACATATGGGGAATATGGCAACATGGCACAGCAGAATTCCTTCAATTCACCACCATCCTCAACAACCACCACCCCTCCATCAACTTGACACACCAACTCCACAGTTCTCAAGTACATTTCTTGGACACCATCACCTACAAAGGACCCAACCTCATCAGGACTGGAAGACTCGATACCAAAATGGACTTCTAGAACACAGACACGCACGCACTCCTGCATGCCACCAGCTTCCATCCTCCGCACACCAGTAGAGGAATATTAAAATCACAATTCCTGAGGTTCCGCCGGATATGCACCCAAACCAAAGACCTCCAAATTGCTACACGCACCCTCTCCAAAGCACTCATCAAAAACAGAGGATACACCCGCTCGGAGCTCAAAAAAACCAAACACTACACCAGGAGACACCCACGCCCGGGACCAAACAAAGGAAACCACCGGATCCTACCCATCATTACAACCTACAACTCACCCAGCCTCCGAGTGACTACTATCATCCAGCAAAGACTCCAGCGCAAACAACTACTCCCTCTCCACACACCCATCCTGGCCTTCAAACGGAACAAAAATCTCAAGGACTCCCTGGTCAGCAGCCACCTCACATTATAAACCAGAGGGACGAATTACTACCCCCGGGAACCTCCAGGCCCTATACCACCACCACGACTGGACCATTACTGAGGCCTTCAGTACAACGGAGGAACGACTGGACAGACACTGCACCTGCACCTTACACACCCCACATCCCATACAACAGATAGGGGGGTCATTAAGACCACAAAAAACAGATCTTCAAATAGCACCATAGAGTTACCATGCCCATGGACTCTCAAGAAATACTTTCCTTTTAATTAAAAAAAAAAAAAAAAAAAAAAAAAAAAAAAAAAGAAAAAAAAAAAGAAATATATAACTATATATTTATATATAAGTATATCATTTTTTTTCCCGCTTTCTTGAACTCAGGGTTACCATGACCATGGACCCTTTGATGCAAAGAAACTATAAAATAGAAATCTAAATATCTTTATGTTATTTACCAAGAACCCTCACCATCTCACCATCCTTCCAACTCTACCTCACTGAAGATACCCACCAGCACCCCCAACGGACGAGAACCTTTTTTCTCCAACTACTCTGGGGGCACGGTTTTGTCGACTCCCCCGCAGCGAGCAGACCCTAAGCAAACTAGGCCCGACCATACACCAAGCAAGAAGACCGGAGGAAATGGTAGCGACCGGACTCCTTCGGGACCCCTCTGGGGCCTGTTGGCAGACCTATCGGCTCAACCCTCCCAAGCCCCCTTACACACGGGAGACTCACGTAACGCGCTGGACCACTATCTACCCCAGATTAGATCTGGATTGGCAGTAGGTTCAGTAGCGCGTGTTTGGTCCTAGCGGGTTGGGATACCCAAAAGAGGGGCTTTTGGGTTATGCGCTGCGGCTGGAGGATCGCGTCTGCCGAATAACCCCTGGGGTGCCCAGATAATGTCTGGCGAGGTATCGGACCCCACAGAGGAAATTCCTACTGGGGACCCCCTACCCCGCCGCACTTAGCCTGGACAACCGAACCATTTTTTTACCTGGACTACATACCAGTTCAATGTCTAGGGTTGATATACCTCTGGAAACGTTACGATCCTGGAAGGGAGTAATTCCACTGGTCACTATTGCCCAAAAACACTGAATTACCTACAACTGAGATGGTGTGGATGGAAGCACCCAATTAACTTCTACTACTGCCGGACGTTTCATACGTAAGCCAGAGAAGGTTTGCCGGCTTCTAAACCCTCCATACACCGACCGTAACACAGGACATGACTCCAGGGGCAGATGCATGACAACCGTATAGAGGGCTCGCCTTCTGGGTGTCTGTCTGCTCAAACTACTGGCGGTTATAGACTGACCACTTGACAGGGACACATGGCAACCGACTGAGGTCCGGACCTGCACAAGGTACGCAACTCGATGGTTTTGCCTGATCCTACGCCGAGTATACCCATACAGACCAGCTGGATTTGACTAGACATGGGTTGATTTGGAATTAGGATCCTGGAAGGGAATAACTCCCAATCATACACATGATTGAAAACATCCAGGACCAAAGACTGACGAACACTGAAGTGAATACATAGACAACATGGAGCTAAAAAAGAAGGATCCGAAAGAGAGTAAAACTCCTAGGTTGCACTATGCTTTCCACTTCCGTCGACACAGCGGACCCGTACATCATGACCATACCACTCGACATGGACACATGGCAACCAACCGAGAACCGGACCTGCATAAGGTACGCAACTCAAGGGCTTTGCCTGATCCTAAGTTGAGTTGACAGACCTACCTAAACTTAACCTTTTCTATACCTTACCCTAACCCTAACCCTAACCTTAACCATCCCAAAACCCATACCTAAACTTAACCCTAACCTTAACCCTTCTTTTAAAAAAAACATATCTTACCCTAACCCCAAACCCTAACCTTAACCATTCTAAAACCTTACCTAACCCTAACCCTACAGACAGACAGTCCTTTAACCCAACCAACGGGTTAATCTACAAGTGGGCTACCATGGGGCCTACGACTTTGGCCGGCCGCGCCCGTACCCTCCGACCCGCGCATATATGATGTGGAGTGCAACCCCTCCCTTCCCCCCTCCGGTTTCCACGTGTCAGAGATGGAAGTGGATCAACCGACTCAAAACTAGAAACCAAACACTTGGCGAGTCACCGCTGCGTTGCCGGATGTAGGGTATGGACGCAGCAAGCCAAGGAAATTTTATCCCTTACACGGACTGGGATCCTCCCCAATCCGGCCTTTTACAAGGGTTTTTTTTCCTCAACCCTTGTACCCTCTGGATTGGTTTGATGGTGAACAGGTTCAAAATTATCATTAGATTATATACCAACTAAAATAACCCTACTCTACTCCTGACCCCTGGATGCACACCACCTTTTTTACAACCCAAAAGCATTTTTTATTGATGAACACTACACCCCCCACCCCTTTTTTTCTCAACAAGAAGAATTTTCCCCCCCCAAACCCCCCCCCCCCCCCCCCTTCAACAAAAGAAGACCCCTACTCAAAGATTCTACCTTTCTCTACTAAAGAAGATTTCTCTCAAAGACCACCCCCCCCCCCTTTTTTTCAACAAGAAGAATTCCCCCCCCCCCCCCCCCCCCCTTCAACAAAAGAAGACCCCTACTCAAAGATTCTACCTTTTTCTACCAAAGAGGATTTTTTTCAAAGACCCCCCCCCCCCCCCCTTTCTTTTTCAACAAGAAGAATTCCCCCCCCCCCCCCTTCAACAAAAGAAGACTCCTACTCAGAGACTTTACCTTTTTCTACCAAAGAGGATTTTTTTACCCATCCTGACGACCGTATTTCCAATTTAGGAGCAAAATGATACAAATTACAATATAGGCCCACCACACTCACACCCCTGCACCATACACCCACATACCAAAAACCCAGGATAATACCAACATCCTACACCAGACCCTCCCCCAGGTAAGTATTCCCCCCTCCCCCCAGGTAAGTCTCTCCCCTACTGGAGTGGTCCCATCATCTTTGGAGGACAAACATCACTGGAAACAGCCAAAAAGTTTTTCTGGACCCGTACCTCCCATTCCCCAAGTGGACGTTAACTGGACTACACGGCCAAATCTACTATATACCCAGGATCCCAAATGGACGAAAACGCGATGGTAGCTATACTCCGCTAAAAAGCACCAACTAAAGACGACAAGTTTAGCAACACTTCCCAGCTGGCCAAACTGAAACTACCCCCCAGAAACACTACCTAACACTACCCTTTAACAAAGAAACAAGGTTATAAGTTCCCTACACACCTGGAAATGACTAGAGTTCACGATCTTCACCTCAACTATACATCGCTCCTTCTGCACTCTAACGCAAACTCCAAAAAAACGGAAAAAGATGTCCACCACTTTTGAAAGCCTACAGACAGACCTATGGGTCACCTAGAAACTCCACCATAGTCTCATCCGAATCCCACAGATGTCCACCCTACCCTCAAACTCCTCCTGAAACTACAGAACCTCTTCTTGGGTTCCTTCTAGGCCCAAACCCTCAACAAGAGCAGACCGCTCCCGAAGCTAACACACAAGTCAATGGAGACACAGAGGTCAAACACTACTTTCTCAGAGGAGGATCTAATATACTTCTACTCATCACAGAAACTCCACGTTTTGCTCATCCTGACCCTTAAGACTTCTAGTCTTACCTAAAATCAACCTCATACCTCTGGGACCCCCACATCCTATACAGCACCCCAAAAGCAAAGTTCCACCCTTCGCATTGGTTTCTATGACAAAGGCTCCCCTACACCTTACAGACGAACAGACGCCTCACTCAAACAAAGGGAAGATCTCATTGGACCAAACTCCAACAGGCCTTCACGTGCACACCGCATGCACACCTTGTGCCATCTCATGATTGGACCCCTGGCCTAAACCACACCCCCAGTTTTTCACATAAAAAGAGGAGCACCCCTCAGTCTCAGCATCATTAGGGTCCACGGATCCCCAGAGAAACCTTCTACTGGATACAAGACTCAAGCTGGAAACCTGCAGAAGACCTCCTCTCCTCCTCTCCTCCACTGACCTACTGGATACAGACCCCAGCCTGGACTCTACCAAGACGAACCTCTCCCCACAGATCTACTGGATAAAGACCCAAGCCTGCACTCTACCCAGACCACCTCTCCCCTCAAGGATCTACCGGACCCCAACTATATACCAACCCCTAAAGGGACACCTCACCGGGACCCAGACACCAGCTGATATTCTACACTCCCCACAAGCATCTCACCTGAACGACCGGACTCCTACCACTCGCCCTCCCCCCCAAAAAAATACCTCATCAGGACCCAAACACCAGCTGATACTCCCACAGACCTTCATAGACCTTCTAGACCACCGAGACTCTACCACTCACATACACCCACACACACCCTATTTTTTCCGGTCCATAATACGGCTTATTTACCGCATTACGACCCAGTGCTCCTTTTTGCACTTTTTTTCCTCTCTGCCACCTGATGAAGCCGAGCAAGGCAGAAACGCGTCGTGGCTGGGTTTCCCCTAGATCTGTTGTGTAGCTGTAAAGAGGACAGGTCCCACACAGACTTCGGGGGTAACTCTTTTTGGCTACTCAATTTTCTTTGTACTTTTCTCTTTCCTTACTTTCAGTTTTCACATAGGTACACACCACACATGGCTGATCTACGGGACAACGCAGACTCTGGGGACTGCGAGGACTATTCAGACCCCCCACTCTACATCCAGACTAGCCCCACAATCTCGACGGGTCTTAATGATCTACACGGACTCTCGGAACAAATCCGCTAGATACGCACCAAGGGACCGGACGAAAAAAAGCTCCGACCGGCAGCCTGGGCTCATTATGGAAACGCCACATAATGAACATTTCTCCAAAGCTTCTACACAGCGGGGGTAACATCACACACCAATGGACCTTCTCTCCCACCAGACAGCACCCCTCCACGGTCTCCATAGGACCAAACCACCGGAGGACTACACCCCTACACCATCACATCAGGGACACAAAGACACATCTCCTGATGCCATCCCCACCAGACCACCCCACTCTACATCCTACCTCATACCACCCCACTCCAGGACCTCCAGAAGAACCACCTCAGACCTTCCACCCAGATCCCCACCCCCCTTCTGGAACTCCCACTCCCACCTCCTACGGAACACCACCACCCCACAGCACCCCCAAGACGAACAAGCCGGAATACAGACACCCTGAAAAACAACCCCTCATACAGGGACAGACCACCTGAACATCAGCCCCTTGGCTATGTGAACAGACACAGCAGGAGCTACCCCTACGCCAGGCACCCCTCTACCCCACCACGTCCAACAGACTCTCCCAAGCATCACACACACAGAGATGGAGATCACACCCCTAGAGGACACATTCGAAGCACAAGTCTCAAACCCTTCTCCAGGCACTCTACGTCCCGGACCCAACCAGCAGACCAAAAGGGGCTATCTACCCCACCCCAACCCACACCTTCAACCACACGGCTCCACAGGACCGGACCTCCTACACGCAGCACTACTCCTAAGGGAACAGATAGCCCAGCAGATGAGAAGACCCCTAGGGACACCACCCCTAACCACCAGGTTAACCTGGTCTCACCAACCAGCAACCAAGCGGAGGAACACCACACCACTGGGGCCCCACCTATCCCCCCCAACCTCAACTCTACAACACGGTTACTCTCCAAGCTGATTAGAGCCAGACACCACATGGAGACGATCAGCTTTTACCTCTCGGACAACCAGCTACCTCCGGGCTACCTCCACAAGGCCAGAACGCTTACGGCTACCTTCACACCATCAGGAGCATCTAACACCACCCTAGCGGCTCTCGCTACAGCATCTTCACTTTGGATCCAAACCAGCCACCAGATCCTAGAACAGCACTACAGGGAGGAAATATCCCACAAATACACCATACTCTACAACACTCCATCCTGCCCTGACTGGCAGGAAGCCTGGTATTTAGGGATCACATGGGCCCAGAAACTCCTCAGCGTACCACTCCGGGACTACTTGTTACAGGACATCAGGGACTCACTCCCCAAATTCTACGGGAATTGGCCTACGAGA
This sequence comes from Oncorhynchus mykiss, assembly GCF_057628025.1. Lineage (NCBI taxonomy): Eukaryota > Metazoa > Chordata > Actinopteri > Salmoniformes > Salmonidae > Oncorhynchus > Oncorhynchus mykiss. The sequence goes on along the minus strand of NC_143049.1, from coordinate 45,639,033 downwards.
GACAACAGCCCATTCCAACCACCACTCACCCACTGCCAACCTCACAGTGAGGACGAGGGGGATACCACCCTACTGAGGGCACACACCAGCAGACCCTCTCCTTCTCCACGGACCCACGGACACCCCACACCGGGACGATACCCTCTGAAGGAAGATTCCACTTCCCCTCTCCCGGAATCATCTAACACCACCACTCCGGAGACAAATATTTCCCCTATCCTACAGAGAACTACAAGGACACTCGAAGCAGAAAGGAATACTCCAAAACACAGCCTTTTACCAACTCATAGAGAGACCCATCTACCTCCGATCTACAGCACTCATCAAAAGAGAACTCCTCCAAATGGAACGGAAGAACCTCATCACCTAAAGGCAACGAGACTACCTCACAGGGGATACACCTACCAAGAGCAGATGCCTCTACCTACTCCCCAAAATCCACAAAGACCCCTCCACTTGGCCTCTCCCATTTGAAACCCCCCCGGGGAGACCCATCATCTCAGACTGCAGCAGTGTAACATACGGCATCTCTCAACGGCTAGACATACACCTACGTCCCCTTGCCTCCAAACACAACAGCCACCTCTAAGATACCCCTGACTTCCTCCAGAAAATCGCAAACACTCCAGTCACCCCTGATGACCTCCTATTCACCATGGACATCGAGAGCCTCTACACCAACATCGAATTAGGAGCGGGACTTACAGCCGTTAGAGCCACCCTACCAAATACCCCTCTCCGGACAGACCTGATGACCACCTCCTACGCCTCCTTGTACTGGCCCTTACCCGTAACGACTTCGAATTCAACGGCAACACCTACCTCCAAACCAAAGGGGTAGCCATGGAAAAAGATTTGCACCGGCCTATGCAGACATCTACCTGGCCGAATGGGAAAACACTGTCTACCCACTATGCCAATTCAAACCATTCCGCCTATACCGTTATCTCGACGACATATGGGGAATATGGCAACATGGCACAGCAGAATTCCTTCAATTCACCACCATCCTCAACAACCACCACCCCTCCATCAACTTGACACACCAACTCCACAGTTCTCAAGTACATTTCTTGGACACCATCACCTACAAAGGACCCAACCTCATCAGGACTGGAAGACTCGATACCAAAATGGACTTCTAGAACACAGACACGCACGCACTCCTGCATGCCACCAGCTTCCATCCTCCGCACACCAGTAGAGGAATATTAAAATCACAATTCCTGAGGTTCCGCCGGATATGCACCCAAACCAAAGACCTCCAAATTGCTACACGCACCCTCTCCAAAGCACTCATCAAAAACAGAGGATACACCCGCTCGGAGCTCAAAAAAACCAAACACTACACCAGGAGACACCCACGCCCGGGACCAAACAAAGGAAACCACCGGATCCTACCCATCATTACAACCTACAACTCACCCAGCCTCCGAGTGACTACTATCATCCAGCAAAGACTCCAGCGCAAACAACTACTCCCTCTCCACACACCCATCCTGGCCTTCAAACGGAACAAAAATCTCAAGGACTCCCTGGTCAGCAGCCACCTCACATTATAAACCAGAGGGACGAATTACTACCCCCGGGAACCTCCAGGCCCTATACCACCACCACGACTGGACCATTACTGAGGCCTTCAGTACAACGGAGGAACGACTGGACAGACACTGCACCTGCACCTTACACACCCCACATCCCATACAACAGATAGGGGGGTCATTAAGACCACAAAAAACAGATCTTCAAATAGCACCATAGAGTTACCATGCCCATGGACTCTCAAGAAATACTTTCCTTTTAATTAAAAAAAAAAAAAAAAAAAAAAAAAAAAAAAAAAGAAAAAAAAAAAGAAATATATAACTATATATTTATATATAAGTATATCATTTTTTTTCCCGCTTTCTTGAACTCAGGGTTACCATGACCATGGACCCTTTGATGCAAAGAAACTATAAAATAGAAATCTAAATATCTTTATGTTATTTACCAAGAACCCTCACCATCTCACCATCCTTCCAACTCTACCTCACTGAAGATACCCACCAGCACCCCCAACGGACGAGAACCTTTTTTCTCCAACTACTCTGGGGGCACGGTTTTGTCGACTCCCCCGCAGCGAGCAGACCCTAAGCAAACTAGGCCCGACCATACACCAAGCAAGAAGACCGGAGGAAATGGTAGCGACCGGACTCCTTCGGGACCCCTCTGGGGCCTGTTGGCAGACCTATCGGCTCAACCCTCCCAAGCCCCCTTACACACGGGAGACTCACGTAACGCGCTGGACCACTATCTACCCCAGATTAGATCTGGATTGGCAGTAGGTTCAGTAGCGCGTGTTTGGTCCTAGCGGGTTGGGATACCCAAAAGAGGGGCTTTTGGGTTATGCGCTGCGGCTGGAGGATCGCGTCTGCCGAATAACCCCTGGGGTGCCCAGATAATGTCTGGCGAGGTATCGGACCCCACAGAGGAAATTCCTACTGGGGACCCCCTACCCCGCCGCACTTAGCCTGGACAACCGAACCATTTTTTTACCTGGACTACATACCAGTTCAATGTCTAGGGTTGATATACCTCTGGAAACGTTACGATCCTGGAAGGGAGTAATTCCACTGGTCACTATTGCCCAAAAACACTGAATTACCTACAACTGAGATGGTGTGGATGGAAGCACCCAATTAACTTCTACTACTGCCGGACGTTTCATACGTAAGCCAGAGAAGGTTTGCCGGCTTCTAAACCCTCCATACACCGACCGTAACACAGGACATGACTCCAGGGGCAGATGCATGACAACCGTATAGAGGGCTCGCCTTCTGGGTGTCTGTCTGCTCAAACTACTGGCGGTTATAGACTGACCACTTGACAGGGACACATGGCAACCGACTGAGGTCCGGACCTGCACAAGGTACGCAACTCGATGGTTTTGCCTGATCCTACGCCGAGTATACCCATACAGACCAGCTGGATTTGACTAGACATGGGTTGATTTGGAATTAGGATCCTGGAAGGGAATAACTCCCAATCATACACATGATTGAAAACATCCAGGACCAAAGACTGACGAACACTGAAGTGAATACATAGACAACATGGAGCTAAAAAAGAAGGATCCGAAAGAGAGTAAAACTCCTAGGTTGCACTATGCTTTCCACTTCCGTCGACACAGCGGACCCGTACATCATGACCATACCACTCGACATGGACACATGGCAACCAACCGAGAACCGGACCTGCATAAGGTACGCAACTCAAGGGCTTTGCCTGATCCTAAGTTGAGTTGACAGACCTACCTAAACTTAACCTTTTCTATACCTTACCCTAACCCTAACCCTAACCTTAACCATCCCAAAACCCATACCTAAACTTAACCCTAACCTTAACCCTTCTTTTAAAAAAACCATATCTTACCCTAACCCCAAACCCTAACCTTAACCATTCTAAAACCTTACCTAACCCTAACCCTACAGACAGACAGTCCTTTAACCCAACCAACGGGTTAATCTACAAGTGGGCTACCATGGGGCCTACGACTTTGGCCGGCCGCGCCCGTACCCTCCGACCCGCGCGTATATGATGTGGAGTGCAACCCCTCCCTTCCCCCCTCCGGTTTCCACGTGTCAGAGATGGAAGTGGATCAACCGACTCAAAACTAGAACCCTAACCCTAACCCTAACCCTAACCCTAACCCTAACCCTAACCCTAACCCTAACCCTAACCCTAACCCTAACCCTAACCCTAACCCTAACCCTAACCCCTAACCCCTAACCCTAACCCTAACCCTAACCCTAACCCTAACCCTAACCCTAACCCTAACCCTAACCCTAACCCTAACCCTAACCCTAACCCTAACCCTAACCCTAACCCTAACCCTAACCCCTAACCCTAACCCTAACCCTAACCCTAACCCTAACCCTAACCCTAACCCTAACCCTAACCCTAACCCTAACCCTAACCCTAACCCTAACCCTAACCCTAACCCTAACCCTAACCCTAACCCTCCCAAGCCCCCTTACACACGGGAGACTCACGTAACGCGCTGGACCACTATCTACCCCAGATTAGATCTGGATTGGCAGTAGGTTCAGTAGCGCGTGTTTGGTCCTAGCGGGTTGGGATACCCAAAAGAGGGGCTTTTGGGTTATGCGCTGCGGCTGGAGGATCGCGTTTGCCGAATAACCCCTGGGGTGCCCAGATAATGTCTGGCGAGGTATCGGACCCCACAGAGGAAATTCCTACTGGGGACCCCCTACCCCGCCGCACTTAGCCTGGACAACCGAACCATTTTTTTACCTGGACTACGTACCAGTTCACTGTCTAGGGATGATATACCTCTGGAAACGTTACGATCCTGGAAGGGAGTAATTCCACTGGTCACTATTACCCAAAAACTCTGAATTACCTACAACTGAGATGGTGTGGATGGAAGCACCCAATTAACTTCTACTACTGCCGGACGTTTCATACGTAAGCCAGAGAAGGTTTGCCGGCTTCTAAACCCTCCATACACCGACCGTAACACAGGACGTGACTCCAGGGGCGGATGCATGACAACCGTATAGAGGGCTCGCCTTCTGGGTGTCTGTCTGCTCAAACCACTGGCGGTTATAGACTGACCACTTGACAGGGACACATGGCAACCGACTGAGGTCCGGACCTGCACAAGGTACGCAACTCGATGGTTTTGCCTGATCCTACGCCGAGTATACCCATACAGACCAGCTGGATTCGACTAGACATGGGTTGATTGGGAATTAGGATCCTGGAAGGGAATAACTCCCAATCATACACATGATTGAAAACATCCAGGACCAAAGACTGACGAACACTGAAGTGAATACATAGACAACATGGAGCTAAAAAAGAAGGATCCGAAAGAGAGTAAAACTCCTAGGTTGCACTATGCTTTCCACTTCCGTCGACACAGCGGACCCGGACATCATGACCATACTACTCGACATGGACACATGGCAACCAACCGAGAACCGGACCTGCATAAGGTACGCAACTCAAGGGCTTTGCCTGATCCTAAGTTGAGTTGACAGACCTACCTAAACTTAACCTCTTCTATACCTTACCCTAACCCTAACCCTAACCTTAACCATCCCAAAACCCATACCTAAACTTAACCCTAACCTTAACCCTTCTTTCAAAAAAACCATATCTTACCCTAACCCCAAACCCTAACCTTAACCATTCTAAAACCTTACCTAACCCTAACCCTACAGACAGACAGTCCTTTAACCCAACCAACGGGTTAATCTACAAGTGGGCTACCATGGGGCCTACGACTTTGGCCGGCCGCGCCCGTACCCTCCGACCCGCGCGTATATGATGTGGAGTGCAACCCCTCCCTTCCCCCCTCCGGTTTCCACGTGTCAGAGATGGAAGTGGATCAACCGACTCAAAACTAGAAACCAAACACTTGGCGAGTCACCGCTGCGTTGCCGGATGTAGGGTATGGACGCAGCAAGCCAAGGAAATTTTATCCCTTACACGGACTGGGATCCTCCCCAATCCGGCCTTTTACAAGGGTTTTTTTTCCTCAACCCTTGTACCCTCTGGATTGGTTTGATGGTGAACAGGTTCAAAATTATCATTAGATTATATACCAACTAAAATAACCCTACTCTACTCCTGACCCCTGGATGCACACCACTTTTTTTACAACCCAAAAGCATTTTTTATTGATGAACACTACACCCCCCACCCCTTTTTTTCTCAACAAGAAGAATTTCCCCCCCCAAACCCCCCCCCCCCCCTTCAACAAAAGAAGACCCCTACTCAAAGATTCTACCTTTCTCTACTAAAGAAGATTTCTCTCAAAGACCACCCCCCCCCCCTTTTTTTCAACAAGAAGAATTCCCCCCCCCCCCCCCTTCAACAAAAGAAGACCCCTACTCAAAGATTCTACCTTTTTCTACCAAAGAGGATTTTTTTTTCAAAGACCCCCCCCCCCCCTTCTTTTTTAACAAGAAGAATCCCCCCCCCCCCCCCCCCCCCTTCAACAAAAGAAGACTCCTACTCAAAGATTTTACCTTTTTCCACTAAAGAGGATTTTTTTACCCATCCTGACGACCATATTTCCAACTTAGGAGCAAAATAATACAAATTACAATATAGGCCCACCACACTCACACCCCTGCACCATACACCCACATACCAAAAACCCAGGATAATACCAACATCCGACACCAGACCCTCCCCCAGGTAAGTATTCCCCCCTCCCCCCAGGTAAGTCTCTCCCCTACTGGAGTGGTCCCATCATCTTCGGAGGACAAACATCACTGGAAACAGCCAAAAAAGTTTTTCTGGACCCGTACCTCCCATTCCCCAAGTGGACGTTAACTGGACAACACGGCCAAATCTACTATATACCCAGGATCCCAAATGGACGAAAACGCGATGGAAGCTATACTCCGCTAAAAAGCACCAACTAAAGACGACAAGTTTAGCAACACTTCCCAGCTGGCCAAACTGAAACTACCCCCCAGAAACACTACCTAACACTACCCCTTAACAAAGAAACTAGGTTATAAGTTCCCCACACACCTGAAAATGACCAGAGTTCACGATCTTCACCTCAACTCTACATCGCTCCTTCGGCACTCTTACGCAAACTCCAAAAAGACGGAAAAAGATGTCCACCACTTTTGAAAGCCTACAGACAGACCTATGGGTCACCTAGAAACTCCACTATAGTCTCATCCGAATCCCACAGATGTCCACCCTACCCTCAACTCCTCCTGAAACTACAGAACCTCTTCTTGGGTTCCTTCTAGGCCCAAACCCTCAACAAGAGCAGACCGCTCCCGAAGCTAACACACAAGTCAATGGAGACACAGAGGTCAAACACTACTTTCTCAGAGGAGGATCTAATATACTTCTACTCATCACAGAAACTCCACGTTTTGCTCATCCTGACCCTTAAGACTTCTAGTCTTACCTAAAATCAACCTCACACCTCTGGGACCCCCACATCCTATACAGCACCCCAAAAGCAAAGTTCCATCCTTCGCATTGGTTTCTATGACAAAGGCTCCCCTACACCTTACAGACGAACAGACGCCTCACTCAAACAAAGGGAAGATCTCATTGGACCAAACTCCAACAGGCCTTCACGTGCACACCGCATGCACACCTTGTGCCATCTCATGATTGGACCCCTGGCCTAAACCACACCCCCAGTTTTTCACATAAAAAGAGGAGCACCCCTCAGTCTCAGCATCATTAGGATCCACGGATCCCCAGAGAAGCCTTCTACTGGATACAAGACTCAAGCTGGAAACCTGCAGAAGACCTCCTCTCCTCCTCTCCTCCACTGACCTACTGGACACAGACCCCAGCCTGGACTCTACCAAGACGAACCTCTCCCCACAGATCTACTGGATAAAGACCCAAGCCTGCACTCTACCCAGACCACCTCTCCCCTCAAGGATCTACCGGACCCCAACTATATACCAACCCCTAAAGGGACACCTCACTGGGACCCAGACACCGGCTGATATTCTACACTCCCCACAAGCATCTCACCTGAACGACCGGACTCCTACGACTCGCCCTCCCCCCCAAAAAGATACCTCATCAGGACCCAAACTCCAGCTGATACTCCTACAGACCTTCATAGACCTTCCAGACCACCGAGACTCTACCACTCACATACACCCACACACACCCTATTTTTTCCGGTCCATAATACGGCTTTTTTACCGCATTACGACCCAGTGCTCCTTTTTGCACTTTTTTTCCTCTCTGCCACCTGATGAAGCCGAGCAAGGCAGAAACGCGTCGTGGCTGGGTTTCCCCTAGATCTGTTGTGTAGCTGTAAAGAGGACAGGTCCCACACAGACTTCGGGGGTAACTCTTTTTGGCTACTCAATTTTCTTTGTACTTTTCTCTTCCCTTACTTTTAGTTTTCACATAGGTACACACCACACATGGCTGATCTACGGGACAACGCAGACTCTGGGGACTGCGAGGACTATTCAGACCCCCTACTCTACATCTAGACTAGCCCCACAATCGCGACGGGTCTTAATGATCTATACGGACTCTCGGAACAAATCCGCAAGATACGCACCAAGGGACCGGACGAAAACAGCTCCGACCGGCAGCCTGGGCTCATTATGGAAACGCCACATAATGAACATTTCTCCAAAGCTTCTACACAGCGGGGGAAACATCCCACACCAATGGACCTTCTCTCCCACCAGACAGCACCCCTCCACGGTCTCCATAGGACCAAAACCACCGGAGGACTACACCCCTACACCATTACATCAGGGGCACAAAGACACATCTCCTGATGCCATCCCCACCAGACCACCCCACTCTACATCCTACCTCATACCACCCCACTCCAGGACCTCCAGAAGATCCACCTCAGACCTTCCACCCAGAACCCCACCCCCCCTTCTGGAACTCCTACTCCCCCCTCCTACGGAACACCACCACCCCACAGCACCCCCAAGACTAACAAGCTGGCACTCTACGTCCCGGACCCAACCAGCAGACCAAAAGGGGCTCATCTACCCCACCCCAACCCACACCTTCAACCACATGGCTCCACAGGACCGGACCTCCTACACGCAGCACTACTCCTAAGGGGACAGGTAGCCCAGCAGATGAGAAAACCCCTAGGGACACCACCCCTAACCACCAGGTTAACCTGGTCTCACCAACCAACAACAAAGCGGAGGAACACCACACCACTGGGGCCCCACCTATCCCCCCCAACGCCTACTCTACAGCACGGTCACTCTCCAAGCTGATTAGAGCCAGACACCACATGGAGATGATCAGCTTTTACCTCTCGGACAACCAGCTACCTCCGGGCTACCTCCACCAGACCAGAACGCTTACGGCTACCTTCACACCATCAGGAGCATCTGACACCACCCTAGCGGCTCTCGCTACAGCATCTTCACTTTGGATCCAAACCAGCCACCAGATCCTAGAACAGCACTACAGGGAGGAACTATCCCACAAATACACCATACTCTACAACACTTCATCCTGCCCTGACTGGCAGGAAGCCTGGTATTTAGGGGTTACATGGGCCCAGAAACTCCTCAGCGAACCACTCCGGGACTACTTGTTACAGGACATCAGGGACTCACTCCCCAAATTCTACGGGAATTGGCCTACGAGAGACTACAGCCCATTCCAACTACCACTCACCCACTGCCAACCTTACAGTGAGGACGAGGGGGATACCACCCTACAGAGGGCACACACCAGCAGACCCTCTCCTTCTCCACGGACCCACGGACACCCCACATCGGGACGATACCCTCTGAAGGAAGATTCCACTTCCCCTCTCCCGGAATCATCTAACACCACCACTCCAGAGACAAATATTTCCCCTATCCAACAGAGAACTACCAGGACACCTCCCACAACAAGCCACTCACCTCTACCATACCAGGGTACCCAGAGACCTATCCATACCCTGACCAGGGTGGGTCCCTTCCGGTTAAAACAAAACCTGCTGAACCACCCCGAAATCCTAGCCCAAACAGGACTACAAGGGACCAGGCACAGGCAGCGAGTGCCCAGGTGGCTTCTGATCCTTCCGTGCCATCCCACACCCAAACCAGGGAGGAACGGCATGCTAAGCCACAGGAACGGAAGATTACCAAGCCACGAAAACGCCTGGCCAACGAATCACTACTCGGGGACCAGCACAATCCTCCACTCCAATCAAAGGGCATCAAAAAAATCATCAACGATTGGGCAGCTACGGACCACAACCTCCCCACCTTACTAAACACTACACCAGGAGACACCCACACCCGGGACCAAACAAAGGAAACCACCGGATCCTACCCATCATTACAACCTACAACTCACCCGGCCTCCGAATGACTACTATCATCCAGCAAAGACTCCAGCACAAACAACTACTCCCTCTCCACACACCCATCCTGGCCTTCAAACGGAACAAAAATCTCAAGGACTCCCTGGTCAGCAGCCACCTCACATTATAAACCAGAGGGACGAATTACTACTCCCGGGAACCTCCAGGCCCTATACCACCACCACGACTGGACCATTACTGAGGCCTTCAGTACAACGGAGGAACGACTGGACAGACACTGCACCTGCACCTTACACACCCCACATCCCATACAACAGATAGGGGGTCATTAAGACCACAAAAAACAGATCTTCAAATAGCACCATAGAGTTACCATGCCCATGGACTCTCAAGAAATACTTTCCTTTTTATTTAAAAAATAAAAAAAAAAAAGAAAAAAAAAAAAAAAAAAAAAAAAAAAAAAAAAAAAAAAATATATAACTATATATTTATATATAAGTATATCTTTTTTTCCCCGCTTTCTTGAACTCAGGGTTACCATGACCATGGACCCTTTGATGCAAAGAAACTATAAAATAGAAATCTAAATATCTTTATGTTATTTACCAAGAACCCTCACCATCTCACCATCCTTCCAACTCTACCTCACTGAAGATACCCACCAGCACCCCCAACGGACGAGAACCTTTTTTCTCCAACTACTCTGGGGGCACGGCTTTGTCGACTCCCCCGCAGCGAGCAGACCCTAAGCAAACTAGGCCCGACCATACACCAAGCAAGAAGACCGGAGGAAATGGTAGCGACCGGACTCCTTCGGGACCCCTCTGGGGCCTGTTGGCAGACCTATCGGCTCAACCCTCCCAAGCCCCCTTACACACGGGAGACTCACGTAACGCGCTGGACCACTATCTACCCCAGATTAGATCTGGATTGGCAGTAGGTTCAGTAGCGCGTGTTTGGTCCTAGCGGGTTGGGATACCCAAAAGAGGGGCTTTTGGGTTATGCGCTGCGGCTGGAGGATCGCGTCTGCCGAATAACCCCTGGGGTGCCCAGATAATGTCTGGCGAGGTATCGGACCCCACAGAGGAAATTCCTACTGGGGACCCCCTACCCCGCCGCACTTAGCCTGGACAACCGAACCATTTTTTTACCTGGACTACGTACCAGTTCACTGTCTAGGGATGATATACCTCTGGAAACGTTACGATCCTGGAAGGGAGTAATTCCACTGGTCACTATTACCCAAAAACTCTGAATTACCTACAACTGAGATGGTGTGGATGGAAGCACCCAATTAACTTCTACTACTGCCGGACGTTTCATACGTAAGCCAGAGAAGGTTTGCCGGCTTCTAAACCCTCCATACACCGACCGTAACACAGGACGTGACTCCAGGGGCGGATGCATGACAACCGTATAGAGGGCTCGCCTTCTGGGTGTCTGTCTGCTCAAACCACTGGCGGTTATAGACTGACCACTTGACAGGGACACATGGCAACCGACTGAGGTCCGGACCTGCACAAGGTACGCAACTCGATGGTTTTGCCTGATCCTACGCCGAGTATACCCATACAGACCAGCTGGATTCGACTAGACATGGGTTGATTGGGAATTAGGATCCTGGAAGGGAATAACTCCCAATCATACACATGATTGAAAACATCCAGGACCAAAGACTGACGAACACTGAAGTGAATACATAGACAACATGGAGCTAAAAAAGAAGGATCCGAAAGAGAGTAAAACTCCTAGGTTGCACTATGCTTTCCACTTCCGTCGACACAGCGGACCCGGACATCATGACCATACTACTCGACATGGACACATGGCAACCAACCGAGAACCGGACCTGCATAAGGTACGCAACTCAAGGGCTTTGCCTGATCCTAAGTTGAGTTGACAGACCTACCTAAACTTAACCTCTTCTATACCTTACCCTAACCCTAACCCTAACCTTAACCATCCCAAAACCCATACCTAAACTTAACCCTAACCTTAACCCTTCTTTCAAAAAAACCATATCTTACCCTAACCCCAAACCCTAACCTTAACCATTCTAAAACCTTACCTAACCCTAACCCTACAGACAGACAGTCCTTTAACCCAACCAACGGGTTAATCTACAAGTGGGCTACCATGGGGCCTACGACTTTGGCCGGCCGCGCCCGTACCCTCCGACCCGCGCGTATATGATGTGGAGTGCAACCCCTCCCTTCCCCCCTCCGGTTTCCACGTGTCAGAGATGGAAGTGGATCAACCGACTCAAAACTAGAAACCAAACACTTGGCGAGTCACCGCTGCGTTGCCGGATGTAGGGTATGGACGCAGCAAGCCAAGGAAATTTTATCCCTTACACGGACTGGGATCCTCCCCAATCCGGCCTTTTACAAGGGTTTTTTTTCCTCAACCCTTGTACCCTCTGGATTGGTTTGATGGTGAACAGGTTCAAAATTATCATTAGATTATATACCAACTAAAATAACCCTACTCTACTCCTGACCCCTGGATGCACACCACTTTTTTTACAACCCAAAAGCATTTTTTATTGATGAACACTACACCCCCCACCCCTTTTTTTCTCAACAAGAAGAATTTCCCCCCCCAAACCCCCCCCCCCCCCCCCCCCTTCAACAAAAGAAGACCCCTACTCAAAGATTCTACCTTTCTCTACTAAAGAAGATTTCTCTCAAAGACCACCCCCCCCCCCTTTTTTTCAACAAGAAGAATTCCCCCCCCCCCCCCCTTCAACAAAAGAAGACCCCTACTCAAAGATTCTACCTTTTTCTACCAAAGAGGATTTTTTTTTCAAAGACCCCCCCCCCCCCTTCTTTTTTAACAAGAAGAATCCCCCCCCCCCCCCCCCCCCTTCAACAAAAGAAGACTCCTACTCAAAGATTTTACCTTTTTCCACTAAAGAGGATTTTTTTACCCATCCTGACGACCATATTTCCAACTTAGGAGCAAAATAATACAAATTACAATATAGGCCCACCACACTCACACCCCTGCACCATACACCCACATACCAAAAACCCAGGATAATACCAACATCCGACACCAGACCCTCCCCCAGGTAAGTATTCCCCCCTCCCCCCAGGTAAGTCTCTCCCCTACTGGAGTGGTCCCATCATCTTCGGAGGACAAACATCACTGGAAACAGCCAAAAAAGTTTTTCTGGACCCGTACCTCCCATTCCCCAAGTGGACGTTAACTGGACAACACGGCCAAATCTACTATATACCCAGGATCCCAAATGGACGAAAACGCGATGGAAGCTATACTCCGCTAAAAAGCACCAACTAAAGACGACAAGTTTAGCAACACTTCCCAGCTGGCCAAACTGAAACTACCCCCCAGAAACACTACCTAACACTACCCCTTAACAAAGAAACTAGGTTATAAGTTCCCCACACACCTGAAAATGACCAGAGTTCACGATCTTCACCTCAACTCTACATCGCTCCTTCGGCACTCTTACGCAAACTCCAAAAAGACGGAAAAAGATGTCCACCACTTTTGAAAGCCTACAGACAGACCTATGGGTCACCTAGAAACTCCACTATAGTCTCATCCGAATCCCACAGATGTCCACCCTACCCTCAACTCCTCCTGAAACTACAGAACCTCTTCTTGGGTTCCTTCTAGGCCCAAACCCTCAACAAGAGCAGACCGCTCCCGAAGCTAACACACAAGTCAATGGAGACACAGAGGTCAAACACTACTTTCTCAGAGGAGGATCTAATATACTTCTACTCATCACAGAAACTCCACGTTTTGCTCATCCTGACCCTTAAGACTTCTAGTCTTACCTAAAATCAACCTCACACCTCTGGGACCCCCACATCCTATACAGCACCCCAAAAGCAAAGTTCCATCCTTCGCATTGGTTTCTATGACAAAGGCTCCCCTACACCTTACAGACGAACAGACGCCTCACTCAAACAAAGGGAAGATCTCATTGGACCAAACTCCAACAGGCCTTCACGTGCACACCGCATGCACACCTTGTGCCATCTCATGATTGGACCCCTGGCCTAAACCACACCCCCAGTTTTTCACATAAAAAGAGGAGCACCCCTCAGTCTCAGCATCATTAGGATCCACGGATCCCCAGAGAAGCCTTCTACTGGATACAAGACTCAAGCTGGAAACCTGCAGAAGACCTCCTCTCCTCCTCTCCTCCACTGACCTACTGGACACAGACCCCAGCCTGGACTCTACCAAGACGAACCTCTCCCCACAGATCTACTGGATAAAGACCCAAGCCTGCACTCTACCCAGACCACCTCTCCCCTCAAGGATCTACCGGACCCCAACTATATACCAACCCCTAAAGGGACACCTCACTGGGACCCAGACACCGGCTGATATTCTACACTCCCCACAAGCATCTCACCTGAACGACCGGACTCCTACGACTCGCCCTCCCCCCCAAAAAGATACCTCATCAGGACCCAAACTCCAGCTGATACTCCTACAGACCTTCATAGACCTTCCAGACCACCGAGACTCTACCACTCACATACACCCACACACACCCTATTTTTTCCGGTCCATAATACGGCTTTTTTACCGCATTACGACCCAGTGCTCCTTTTTGCACTTTTTTTCCTCTCTGCCACCTGATGAAGCCGAGCAAGGCAGAAACGCGTCGTGGCTGGGTTTCCCCTAGATCTGTTGTGTAGCTGTAAAGAGGACAGGTCCCACACAGACTTCGGGGGTAACTCTTTTTGGCTACTCAATTTTCTTTGTACTTTTCTCTTCCCTTACTTTTAGTTTTCACATAGGTACACACCACACATGGCTGATCTACGGGACAACGCAGACTCTGGGGACTGCGAGGACTATTCAGACCCCCTACTCTACATCTAGACTAGCCCCACAATCGCGACGGGTCTTAATGATCTATACGGACTCTCGGAACAAATCCGCAAGATACGCACCAAGGGACCGGACGAAAACAGCTCCGACCGGCAGCCTGGGCTCATTATGGAAACGCCACATAATGAACATTTCTCCAAAGCTTCTACACAGCGGGGGAAACATCCCACACCAATGGACCTTCTCTCCCACCAGACAGCACCCCTCCACGGTCTCCATAGGACCAAAACCACCGGAGGACTACACCCCTACACCATTACATCAGGGGCACAAAGACACATCTCCTGATGCCATCCCCACCAGACCACCCCACTCTACATCCTACCTCATACCACCCCACTCCAGGACCTCCAGAAGATCCACCTCAGACCTTCCACCCAGAACCCCACCCCCCCTTCTGGAACTCCTACTCCCCCCTCCTACGGAACACCACCACCCCACAGCACCCCCAAGACTAACAAGCTGGCACTCTACGTCCCGGACCCAACCAGCAGACCAAAAGGGGCTCATCTACCCCACCCCAACCCACACCTTCAACCACATGGCTCCACAGGACCGGACCTCCTACACGCAGCACTACTCCTAAGGGGACAGGTAGCCCAGCAGATGAGAAAACCCCTAGGGACACCACCCCTAACCACCAGGTTAACCTGGTCTCACCAACCAACAACAAAGCGGAGGAACACCACACCACTGGGGCCCCACCTATCCCCCCCAACGCCTACTCTACAGCACGGTCACTCTCCAAGCTGATTAGAGCCAGACACCACATGGAGATGATCAGCTTTTACCTCTCGGACAACCAGCTACCTCCGGGCTACCTCCACCAGACCAGAACGCTTACGGCTACCTTCACACCATCAGGAGCATCTGACACCACCCTAGCGGCTCTCGCTACAGCATCTTCACTTTGGATCCAAACCAGCCACCAGATCCTAGAACAGCACTACAGGGAGGAACTATCCCACAAATACACCATACTCTACAACACTTCATCCTGCCCTGACTGGCAGGAAGCCTGGTATTTAGGGGTTACATGGGCCCAGAAACTCCTCAGCGAACCACTCCGGGACTACTTGTTACAGGACATCAGGGACTCACTCCCCAAATTCTACGGGAATTGGCCTACGAGAGACTACAGCCCATTCCAACTACCACTCACCCACTGCCAACCTTACAGTGAGGACGAGGGGGATACCACCCTACAGAGGGCACACACCAGCAGACCCTCTCCTTCTCCACGGACCCACGGACACCCCACATCGGGACGATACCCTCTGAAGGAAGATTCCACTTCCCCTCTCCCGGAATCATCTAACACCACCACTCCAGAGACAAATATTTCCCCTATCCAACAGAGAACTACCAGGACACCTCCCACAACAAGCCACTCACCTCTACCATACCAGGGTACCCAGAGACCTATCCATACCCTGACCAGGGTGGGTCCCTTCCGGTTAAAACAAAACCTGCTGAACCACCCCGAAATCCTAGCCCAAACAGGACTACAAGGGACCAGGCACAGGCAGCGAGTGCCCAGGTGGCTTCTGATCCTTCCGTGCCATCCCACACCCAAACCAGGGAGGAACGGCATGCTAAGCCACAGGAACGGAAGATTACCAAGCCACGAAAACGCCTGGCCAACGAATCACTACTCGGGGACCAGCACAATCCTCCACTCCAATCAAAGGGCATCAAAAAAATCATCAACGATTGGGCAGCTACGGACCACAACCTCCCCACCTTACTAAACACTACACCAGGAGACACCCACACCCGGGACCAAACAAAGGAAACCACCGGATCCTACCCATCATTACAACCTACAACTCACCCGGCCTCCGAATGACTACTATCATCCAGCAAAGACTCCAGCACAAACAACTACTCCCTCTCCACACACCCATCCTGGCCTTCAAACGGAACAAAAATCTCAAGGACTCCCTGGTCAGCAGCCACCTCACATTATAAACCAGAGGGACGAATTACTACTCCCGGGAACCTCCAGGCCCTATACCACCACCACGACTGGACCATTACTGAGGCCTTCAGTACAACGGAGGAACGACTGGACAGACACTGCACCTGCACCTTACACACCCCACATCCCATACAACAGATAGGGGGTCATTAAGACCACAAAAAACAGATCTTCAAATAGCACCATAGAGTTACCATGCCCATGGACTCTCAAGAAATACTTTCCTTTTTATTTAAAAAATAAAAAAAAAAAAGAAAAAAAAAAAAAAAAAAAAAAAAAAAAAAAAAAAAAAAATATATAACTATATATTTATATATAAGTATATCTTTTTTTCCCCGCTTTCTTGAACTCAGGGTTACCATGACCATGGACCCTTTGATGCAAAGAAACTATAAAATAGAAATCTAAATATCTTTATGTTATTTACCAAGAACCCTCACCATCTCACCATCCTTCCAACTCTACCTCACTGAAGATACCCACCAGCACCCCCAACGGACGAGAACCTTTTTTCTCCAACTACTCTGGGGGCACGGCTTTGTCGACTCCCCCGCAGCGAGCAGACCCTAAGCAAACTAGGCCCGACCATACACCAAGCAAGAAGACCGGAGGAAATGGTAGCGACCGGACTCCTTCGGGACCCCTCTGGGGCCTGTTGGCAGACCTATCGGCTCAACCCTCCCAAGCCCCCTTACACACGGGAGACTCACGTAACGCGCTGGACCACTATCTACCCCAGATTAGATCTGGATTGGCAGTAGGTTCAGTAGCGCGTGTTTGGTCCTAGCGGGTTGGGATACCCAAAAGAGGGGCTTTTGGGTTATGCGCTGCGGCTGGAGGATCGCGTCTGCCGAATAACCCCTGGGGTGCCCAGATAATGTCTGGCGAGGTATCGGACCCCACAGAGGAAATTCCTACTGGGGACCCCCTACCCCGCCGCACTTAGCCTGGACAACCGAACCATTTTTTTACCTGGACTACGTACCAGTTCACTGTCTAGGGATGATATACCTCTGGAAACGTTACGATCCTGGAAGGGAGTAATTCCACTGGTCACTATTACCCAAAAACTCTGAATTACCTACAACTGAGATGGTGTGGATGGAAGCACCCAATTAACTTCTACTACTGCCGGACGTTTCATACGTAAGCCAGAGAAGGTTTGCCGGCTTCTAAACCCTCCATACACCGACCGTAACACAGGACGTGACTCCAGGGGCGGATGCATGACAACCGTATAGAGGGCTCGCCTTCTGGGTGTCTGTCTGCTCAAACCACTGGCGGTTATAGACTGACCACTTGACAGGGACACATGGCAACCGACTGAGGTCCGGACCTGCACAAGGTACGCAACTCGATGGTTTTGCCTGATCCTACGCCGAGTATACCCATACAGACCAGCTGGATTCGACTAGACATGGGTTGATTGG
Organism: Oncorhynchus mykiss; assembly: GCF_057628025.1. NCBI lineage: Eukaryota > Metazoa > Chordata > Actinopteri > Salmoniformes > Salmonidae > Oncorhynchus > Oncorhynchus mykiss. The sequence continues at coordinate 45,620,921 of NC_143049.1, read as the reverse complement.
GAATTAGGATCCTGGAAGGGAATAACTCCCAATCATACACATGATTGAAAACATCCAGGACCAAAGACTGACGAACACTGAAGTGAATACATAGACAACATGGAGCTAAAAAAGAAGGATCCGAAAGAGAGTAAAACTCCTAGGTTGCACTATGCTTTCCACTTCCGTCGACACAGCGGACCCGGACATCATGACCATACTACTCGACATGGACACATGGCAACCAACCGAGAACCGGACCTGCATAAGGTACGCAACTCAAGGGCTTTGCCTGATCCTAAGTTGAGTTGACAGACCTACCTAAACTTAACCTCTTCTATACCTTACCCTAACCCTAACCCTAACCTTAACCATCCCAAAACCCATACCTAAACTTAACCCTAACCTTAACCCTTCTTTCAAAAAAACCATATCTTACCCTAACCCCAAACCCTAACCTTAACCATTCTAAAACCTTACCTAACCCTAACCCTACAGACAGACAGTCCTTTAACCCAACCAACGGGTTAATCTACAAGTGGGCTACCATGGGGCCTACGACTTTGGCCGGCCGCGCCCGTACCCTCCGACCCGCGCGTATATGATGTGGAGTGCAACCCCTCCCTTCCCCCCTCCGGTTTCCACGTGTCAGAGATGGAAGTGGATCAACCGACTCAAAACTAGAAACCAAACACTTGGCGAGTCACCGCTGCGTTGCCGGATGTAGGGTATGGACGCAGCAAGCCAAGGAAATTTTATCCCTTACACGGACTGGGATCCTCCCCAATCCGGCCTTTTACAAGGGTTTTTTTTCCTCAACCCTTGTACCCTCTGGATTGGTTTGATGGTGAACAGGTTCAAAATTATCATTAGATTATATACCAACTAAAATAACCCTACTCTACTCCTGACCCCTGGATGCACACCACTTTTTTTACAACCCAAAAGCATTTTTTATTGATGAACACTACACCCCCCACCCCTTTTTTTCTCAACAAGAAGAATTTCCCCCCCCAAACCCCCCCCCCCCCCCCCCCCTTCAACAAAAGAAGACCCCTACTCAAAGATTCTACCTTTCTCTACTAAAGAAGATTTCTCTCAAAGACCACCCCCCCCCCCTTTTTTTCAACAAGAAGAATTCCCCCCCCCCCCCCCTTCAACAAAAGAAGACCCCTACTCAAAGATTCTACCTTTTTCTACCAAAGAGGATTTTTTTTTCAAAGACCCCCCCCCCCCCTTCTTTTTTAACAAGAAGAATCCCCCCCCCCCCCCCCCCCCTTCAACAAAAGAAGACTCCTACTCAAAGATTTTACCTTTTTCCACTAAAGAGGATTTTTTTACCCATCCTGACGACCATATTTCCAACTTAGGAGCAAAATAATACAAATTACAATATAGGCCCACCACACTCACACCCCTGCACCATACACCCACATACCAAAAACCCAGGATAATACCAACATCCGACACCAGACCCTCCCCCAGGTAAGTATTCCCCCCTCCCCCCAGGTAAGTCTCTCCCCTACTGGAGTGGTCCCATCATCTTCGGAGGACAAACATCACTGGAAACAGCCAAAAAAGTTTTTCTGGACCCGTACCTCCCATTCCCCAAGTGGACGTTAACTGGACAACACGGCCAAATCTACTATATACCCAGGATCCCAAATGGACGAAAACGCGATGGAAGCTATACTCCGCTAAAAAGCACCAACTAAAGACGACAAGTTTAGCAACACTTCCCAGCTGGCCAAACTGAAACTACCCCCCAGAAACACTACCTAACACTACCCCTTAACAAAGAAACTAGGTTATAAGTTCCCCACACACCTGAAAATGACCAGAGTTCACGATCTTCACCTCAACTCTACATCGCTCCTTCGGCACTCTTACGCAAACTCCAAAAAGACGGAAAAAGATGTCCACCACTTTTGAAAGCCTACAGACAGACCTATGGGTCACCTAGAAACTCCACTATAGTCTCATCCGAATCCCACAGATGTCCACCCTACCCTCAACTCCTCCTGAAACTACAGAACCTCTTCTTGGGTTCCTTCTAGGCCCAAACCCTCAACAAGAGCAGACCGCTCCCGAAGCTAACACACAAGTCAATGGAGACACAGAGGTCAAACACTACTTTCTCAGAGGAGGATCTAATATACTTCTACTCATCACAGAAACTCCACGTTTTGCTCATCCTGACCCTTAAGACTTCTAGTCTTACCTAAAATCAACCTCACACCTCTGGGACCCCCACATCCTATACAGCACCCCAAAAGCAAAGTTCCATCCTTCGCATTGGTTTCTATGACAAAGGCTCCCCTACACCTTACAGACGAACAGACGCCTCACTCAAACAAAGGGAAGATCTCATTGGACCAAACTCCAACAGGCCTTCACGTGCACACCGCATGCACACCTTGTGCCATCTCATGATTGGACCCCTGGCCTAAACCACACCCCCAGTTTTTCACATAAAAAGAGGAGCACCCCTCAGTCTCAGCATCATTAGGATCCACGGATCCCCAGAGAAGCCTTCTACTGGATACAAGACTCAAGCTGGAAACCTGCAGAAGACCTCCTCTCCTCCTCTCCTCCACTGACCTACTGGACACAGACCCCAGCCTGGACTCTACCAAGACGAACCTCTCCCCACAGATCTACTGGATAAAGACCCAAGCCTGCACTCTACCCAGACCACCTCTCCCCTCAAGGATCTACCGGACCCCAACTATATACCAACCCCTAAAGGGACACCTCACTGGGACCCAGACACCGGCTGATATTCTACACTCCCCACAAGCATCTCACCTGAACGACCGGACTCCTACGACTCGCCCTCCCCCCCAAAAAGATACCTCATCAGGACCCAAACTCCAGCTGATACTCCTACAGACCTTCATAGACCTTCCAGACCACCGAGACTCTACCACTCACATACACCCACACACACCCTATTTTTTCCGGTCCATAATACGGCTTTTTTACCGCATTACGACCCAGTGCTCCTTTTTGCACTTTTTTTCCTCTCTGCCACCTGATGAAGCCGAGCAAGGCAGAAACGCGTCGTGGCTGGGTTTCCCCTAGATCTGTTGTGTAGCTGTAAAGAGGACAGGTCCCACACAGACTTCGGGGGTAACTCTTTTTGGCTACTCAATTTTCTTTGTACTTTTCTCTTCCCTTACTTTTAGTTTTCACATAGGTACACACCACACATGGCTGATCTACGGGACAACGCAGACTCTGGGGACTGCGAGGACTATTCAGACCCCCTACTCTACATCTAGACTAGCCCCACAATCGCGACGGGTCTTAATGATCTATACGGACTCTCGGAACAAATCCGCAAGATACGCACCAAGGGACCGGACGAAAACAGCTCCGACCGGCAGCCTGGGCTCATTATGGAAACGCCACATAATGAACATTTCTCCAAAGCTTCTACACAGCGGGGGAAACATCCCACACCAATGGACCTTCTCTCCCACCAGACAGCACCCCTCCACGGTCTCCATAGGACCAAAACCACCGGAGGACTACACCCCTACACCATTACATCAGGGGCACAAAGACACATCTCCTGATGCCATCCCCACCAGACCACCCCACTCTACATCCTACCTCATACCACCCCACTCCAGGACCTCCAGAAGATCCACCTCAGACCTTCCACCCAGAACCCCACCCCCCCTTCTGGAACTCCTACTCCCCCCTCCTACGGAACACCACCACCCCACAGCACCCCCAAGACTAACAAGCTGGCACTCTACGTCCCGGACCCAACCAGCAGACCAAAAGGGGCTCATCTACCCCACCCCAACCCACACCTTCAACCACATGGCTCCACAGGACCGGACCTCCTACACGCAGCACTACTCCTAAGGGGACAGGTAGCCCAGCAGATGAGAAAACCCCTAGGGACACCACCCCTAACCACCAGGTTAACCTGGTCTCACCAACCAACAACAAAGCGGAGGAACACCACACCACTGGGGCCCCACCTATCCCCCCCAACGCCTACTCTACAGCACGGTCACTCTCCAAGCTGATTAGAGCCAGACACCACATGGAGATGATCAGCTTTTACCTCTCGGACAACCAGCTACCTCCGGGCTACCTCCACCAGACCAGAACGCTTACGGCTACCTTCACACCATCAGGAGCATCTGACACCACCCTAGCGGCTCTCGCTACAGCATCTTCACTTTGGATCCAAACCAGCCACCAGATCCTAGAACAGCACTACAGGGAGGAACTATCCCACAAATACACCATACTCTACAACACTTCATCCTGCCCTGACTGGCAGGAAGCCTGGTATTTAGGGGTTACATGGGCCCAGAAACTCCTCAGCGAACCACTCCGGGACTACTTGTTACAGGACATCAGGGACTCACTCCCCAAATTCTACGGGAATTGGCCTACGAGAGACTACAGCCCATTCCAACTACCACTCACCCACTGCCAACCTTACAGTGAGGACGAGGGGGATACCACCCTACAGAGGGCACACACCAGCAGACCCTCTCCTTCTCCACGGACCCACGGACACCCCACATCGGGACGATACCCTCTGAAGGAAGATTCCACTTCCCCTCTCCCGGAATCATCTAACACCACCACTCCAGAGACAAATATTTCCCCTATCCAACAGAGAACTACCAGGACACCTCCCACAACAAGCCACTCACCTCTACCATACCAGGGTACCCAGAGACCTATCCATACCCTGACCAGGGTGGGTCCCTTCCGGTTAAAACAAAACCTGCTGAACCACCCCGAAATCCTAGCCCAAACAGGACTACAAGGGACCAGGCACAGGCAGCGAGTGCCCAGGTGGCTTCTGATCCTTCCGTGCCATCCCACACCCAAACCAGGGAGGAACGGCATGCTAAGCCACAGGAACGGAAGATTACCAAGCCACGAAAACGCCTGGCCAACGAATCACTACTCGGGGACCAGCACAATCCTCCACTCCAATCAAAGGGCATCAAAAAAATCATCAACGATTGGGCAGCTACGGACCACAACCTCCCCACCTTACTAAACACTACACCAGGAGACACCCACACCCGGGACCAAACAAAGGAAACCACCGGATCCTACCCATCATTACAACCTACAACTCACCCGGCCTCCGAATGACTACTATCATCCAGCAAAGACTCCAGCACAAACAACTACTCCCTCTCCACACACCCATCCTGGCCTTCAAACGGAACAAAAATCTCAAGGACTCCCTGGTCAGCAGCCACCTCACATTATAAACCAGAGGGACGAATTACTACTCCCGGGAACCTCCAGGCCCTATACCACCACCACGACTGGACCATTACTGAGGCCTTCAGTACAACGGAGGAACGACTGGACAGACACTGCACCTGCACCTTACACACCCCACATCCCATACAACAGATAGGGGGTCATTAAGACCACAAAAAACAGATCTTCAAATAGCACCATAGAGTTACCATGCCCATGGACTCTCAAGAAATACTTTCCTTTTTATTTAAAAAATAAAAAAAAAAAGAAAAAAAAAAAAAAAAAAAAAAAAAAAAAAAAAAAAAAAAATATATAACTATATATTTATATATAAGTATATCTTTTTTTCCCCGCTTTCTTGAACTCAGGGTTACCATGACCATGGACCCTTTGATGCAAAGAAACTATAAAATAGAAATCTAAATATCTTTATGTTATTTACCAAGAACCCTCACCATCTCACCATCCTTCCAACTCTACCTCACTGAAGATACCCACCAGCACCCCCAACGGACGAGAACCTTTTTTCTCCAACTACTCTGGGGGCACGGCTTTGTCGACTCCCCCGCAGCGAGCAGACCCTAAGCAAACTAGGCCCGACCATACACCAAGCAAGAAGACCGGAGGAAATGGTAGCGACCGGACTCCTTCGGGACCCCTCTGGGGCCTGTTGGCAGACCTATCGGCTCAACCCTCCCAAGCCCCCTTACACACGGGAGACTCACGTAACGCGCTGGACCACTATCTACCCCAGATTAGATCTGGATTGGCAGTAGGTTCAGTAGCGCGTGTTTGGTCCTAGCGGGTTGGGATACCCAAAAGAGGGGCTTTTGGGTTATGCGCTGCGGCTGGAGGATCGCGTCTGCCGAATAACCCCTGGGGTGCCCAGATAATGTCTGGCGAGGTATCGGACCCCACAGAGGAAATTCCTACTGGGGACCCCCTACCCCGCCGCACTTAGCCTGGACAACCGAACCATTTTTTTACCTGGACTACGTACCAGTTCACTGTCTAGGGATGATATACCTCTGGAAACGTTACGATCCTGGAAGGGAGTAATTCCACTGGTCACTATTACCCAAAAACTCTGAATTACCTACAACTGAGATGGTGTGGATGGAAGCACCCAATTAACTTCTACTACTGCCGGACGTTTCATACGTAAGCCAGAGAAGGTTTGCCGGCTTCTAAACCCTCCATACACCGACCGTAACACAGGACGTGACTCCAGGGGCGGATGCATGACAACCGTATAGAGGGCTCGCCTTCTGGGTGTCTGTCTGCTCAAACCACTGGCGGTTATAGACTGACCACTTGACAGGGACACATGGCAACCGACTGAGGTCCGGACCTGCACAAGGTACGCAACTCGATGGTTTTGCCTGATCCTACGCCGAGTATACCCATACAGACCAGCTGGATTCGACTAGACATGGGTTGATTGGGAATTAGGATCCTGGAAGGGAATAACTCCCAATCATACACATGATTGAAAACATCCAGGACCAAAGACTGACGAACACTGAAGTGAATACATAGACAACATGGAGCTAAAAAAGAAGGATCCGAAAGAGAGTAAAACTCCTAGGTTGCACTATGCTTTCCACTTCCGTCGACACAGCGGACCCGGACATCATGACCATACTACTCGACATGGACACATGGCAACCAACCGAGAACCGGACCTGCATAAGGTACGCAACTCAAGGGCTTTGCCTGATCCTAAGTTGAGTTGACAGACCTACCTAAACTTAACCTCTTCTATACCTTACCCTAACCCTAACCCTAACCTTAACCATCCCAAAACCCATACCTAAACTTAACCCTAACCTTAACCCTTCTTTCAAAAAAACCATATCTTACCCTAACCCCAAACCCTAACCTTAACCATTCTAAAACCTTACCTAACCCTAACCCTACAGACAGACAGTCCTTTAACCCAACCAACGGGTTAATCTACAAGTGGGCTACCATGGGGCCTACGACTTTGGCCGGCCGCGCCCGTACCCTCCGACCCGCGCGTATATGATGTGGAGTGCAACCCCTCCCTTCCCCCCTCCGGTTTCCACGTGTCAGAGATGGAAGTGGATCAACCGACTCAAAACTAGAAACCTAACCCTAACCGTATAGAGGGCTCGCCTTCTGGGTGTCTGTCTGCTCAAACCACTGGCGGTTATAGACTGACCACTTGACAGGGACACATGGCAACCGACTGAGGTCCGGACCTGCACAAGGTACGCAACTCGATGGTTTTGCCTGATCCTACGCCGAGTATACCCATACAGACCAGCTGGATTCGACTAGACATGGGTTGATTGGGAATTAGGATCCTGGAAGGGAATAACTCCCAATCATACACATGATTGAAAACATCCAGGACCAAAGACTGACGAACACTGAAGTGAATACATAGACAACATGGAGCTAAAAAAGAAGGATCCGAAAGAGAGTAAAACTCCTAGGTTGCACTATGCTTTCCACTTCCGTCGACACAGCGGACCCGGACATCATGACCATACTACTCGACATGGACACATGGCAACCAACCGAGAACCGGACCTGCATAAGGTACGCAACTCAAGGGCTTTGCCTGATCCTAAGTTGAGTTGACAGACCTACCTAAACTTAACCTCTTCTATACCTTACCCTAACCCTAACCCTAACCTTAACCATCCCAAAACCCATACCTAAACTTAACCCTAACCTTAACCCTTCTTTCAAAAAAACCATACCTTACCCTAACCCCAAACCCTAACCTTAACCATTCTAAAAACCTTACCTAACCCTAACCCTACAGACAGACAGTCCTTTAACCCAACCAACGGGTTAATCTACAAGTGGGCTACCATGGGGCCTACGACTTTGGCCGGCCGCGCCCGTACCCTCCGACCCGCGCGTATATGATGTGGAGTGCAACCCCTCCCTTCCCCCCTCCGGTTTCCACGTGTCAGAGATGGAAGTGGATCAACCGACTCAAAACTAGAAACCAAACACTTGGCGAGTCACCGCTGCGTTGCCGGATGTAGGGTATGGACGCAGCAAGCCAAGGAAATTTTATCCCTTACACTGACTGGGATCCTCCCTAATCCGGCCTTTTACAAGGGTTTTTTTTCCTCCACCCTTGTACCCTCTGGATTGGTTTGATGGTGAACAGGTTCAAAATTATCATTAGATTATATACCAACTAAAATAACCCTACTCTACTCCTGACCCCTGGATGCACACCACCATTTTTTACAACCCAAAAGCATTTTTTATTGATGAACACTACACCCCCCGCCCCCTTTTTTTCTCAACAAGAAGAATTTTCCCCCCCTTCAACAAAAGAAGACCTACCTTTTTCTACTAAAGAGGATTTCTCTCAAATACCCCCCCCCCCTTTTTTTCAACAAGAAGAATTCCCCCCCCCCCCCCCCTTCAACAAAAGAAGACCCCTACTCAAAGATTCTACCTTTTTTTACCAAAGAGGATTTTTCTCAAAGACCCCCCCCCCCCCTTTCTTTTTCAACAAGAAGAATCCCCCCCCCCCCCCCCCTTCAACAAAAGAAGACTCCTACTCAAAGATTTTACCTTTTTTCTACTAAAGAGGATTTTTTTACCCATCCTGACGACCGTATTTCCAACTTAGGAGCAAAATGATACAAATTACAATATAGGCCCACCACACTCACACCCCTGCACCATACACCCACATACCAAAAACCCAGGATAATACCAACATCCTACACCAGACCCTCCCCCAGGTAAGTATTCCCCCCTCCCCCCAGGTAAGTCTCTCCCCTACTGGAGTGGTCCCATCATCTTCGGAGGACAAACATCACTGGAAACAGCCAAAAAAGTTTTTCTGGACCCGTACCTCCCATTCCCCAAGTGGACGTTAACTGGACAACACGGCCAAATCTACTATATACCCAGGATCCCAAATGGACGAAAACGCGATGGAAGCTATACTCCGCTAAAAAGCACCAACTAAAGAGGACAAGTTTAGCAACACTTCCCAGCTGGCCAAACTGAAACTACCCCCCAGAAATACTACCTACCACTACCCCTCAACAAAGAAACAAGGTTATAAGTTCCCCACACACCTGGAAATGACCAGAGTTCACGAACTTTACTTCAACTCTACATCGCTCCTTCCGCACTCTAACGCAAACTCCAAAAAGACGGAAAAAAGATGTCCACCACTTTTGAAAGCCTACAGACAGACCTATGAGTCACCTAGAAACTCCACTATAGTCTCATCCGAATCCCACAGATGTCCACCCTACCCTCAACTCCTCCTGAAACTACAGAACCTTTTCTTGGGTTCCTTCTAGGCCCAAACCCTCAACAAGAGCAGACCGCTCCCGAAGCTAACACACAAGTCAATGGAGACACAGAGGTCAAACACTACTTTCTCAGAGGAGGATCTAATATACTTCTACTCATCACAGAAACTCCACGTTTTGCTCATCCTGACCCTTAAGACTTCTAGTCTTACCTAAAATCAACCCCACACCTCTGGGACCCCCACGTCCTATACAGCACCCCAAAAGCAAAGTTCCATCCTTCGCATTGGTTTCTATGACAAAGGCTCCCCTACACCTTACAGACGAACAGACGCCTCACTCAAACAAAGGGAAGATCTCATTGGACCAAACTCCAACAGGCCTTCACGTGCACACCGCATGCACACCTTGTGCCATCTCATGATTGGACCCTGGCCTAAACCACACCCCCAGTTTTTCACATAAAAAGAGGAGCACCCCTCAGTCTCAGCATCATTAGGGTCCACGGATCCCCAAAGAGCCTTCTACTGGATACAAGACTCAAGCTGGAAACCTGCAGAAGACCTCCTCTCCTCCACTGACCTACTGGATACAGACCCCAGCCCGGACTCTACCAAGACGAACCTCTCCCCCACAGATCTACTGGATAAAGACCCAAGCCTGCACTCTACCCAGACCACCTCTCCCCTCAAGGATCTACCGGACCCCAACTATATACCAACCCCTAAAGGGACACCTCACTGGGACCCAGACACCAGCTGATTTTCTACACTCCCCACAAGCATCTCACCTGAACGACCGGACTCCTACGACTCGCCCTCCCCCCCCAAAAAAGATACCTCATCAGGACCCAAACACCAGCTGATACTCCCACAGACCTTCATAGACCTTCCAGACCACCGAGACTCTACCACTCACATACACCCACACACACCCTATTTTTTCCGGTCCATAATACGGCTCTTTTACCGCATTACGACCCAGTGCTCCTTTTTGCACTTTTTTTCCTCTCTGCCACCTGATGAAGCCGAGCAAGGCAGAAACGCGTCGTGGCTGGGTTTCCCCTAGATCTGTTGTGTAGCTGTAAAGAGGACAGGTCCCACACAGACTTCGGGGGTAACTCTTTTTGGCTACTCAATTTTCTTTGTACTTTTCTCTTTCCTTACTTTTAGTTTTCACATAGGTACACACCACACATGGCTGATCTACGGGACAACGCAGACTCTGGGGACTGCGAGGACTATTCAGACCCCCCACTCTACATCTAGACTAGCCCCACAATCGCGACGGGTCTTAATGATCTATACGGACTCTCGGAACAAATCCGCAAGATACGCACCAAGGGACCGGACGAAAACAGCTCCGACCGGCAGCCTGGGCTCATTATGGAAACGCCACATAATGAACATTTCTCCAAAGCTTCTACACAGCGGGGGAAACATCCCACACCAATGGACCTTCTCTCCCACCAGACAGCACCCCTCCACGGTCTCCATAGGACCAAAACCACCGGAGGACTACACCCCTACACCATTACATCAGGGGCACAAAGACACATCTCCTGATGCCATCCCCACCAGACCACCCCACTCTACATCCTACCTCATACCACCCCACTCCAGGACCTCCAGAAGATCCACCTCAGACCTTCCACCCAGAACCCCACCCCCCCTTCTGGAACTCCTACTCCCCCCTCCTACGGAACACCACCACCCCACAGCACCCCCAAGACTAACAAGCTGGCACTCTACGTCCCGGACCAAACCAGCAGACCAAAAGGGGCTCATCTACCCCACCCCAACCCACACCTTCAACCACATGGCTCCACAGGACCGGACCTCCTACACGCAGCACTACTCCTAAGGGGACAGGTAGCCCAGCAGATGAGAAAACCCCTAGGGACACCACCCCTAACCACCAGGTTAACCTGGTCTCACCAACCAACAACAAAGCGGAGGAACACCACACCACTGGGGCCCCACCTATCCCCCCCAACGCCTACTCTACAGCACGGTCACTCTCCAAGCTGATTAGAGCCAGACACCACATGGAGATGATCAGCTTTTACCTCTCGGACAACCAGCTACCTCCGGGCTACCTCCACCAGACCAGAACGCTTACGGCTACCTTCACACCATCAGGAGCATCTGACACCACCCTAGCGGCTCTCGCTACAGCATCTTCACTTTGGATCCAAACCAGCCACCAGATCCTAGAACAGCACTACAGGGAGGAACTATCCCACAAATACACCATACTCTACAACACTCCATCCTGCCCTGACTGGCAGGAAGCCTGGTATTTAGGGGTTACATGGGCCCAGAAACTCCTCAGCGAACCACTCCGGGACTACTTGTTACAGGACATCAGGGACTCACTCCCCAAATTCTACGGGAATTGGCCTACGAGAGACTACAGCCCATTCCAACTACCACTCACCCACTGCCAACCTCACAGTGAGGACGAGGGGGATACCACCCTACAGAGGGCACACACCAGCAGACCCTCTCCTTCTCCACGGACCCACGGATACCCCACATCGGGACGATACCCTCTGAAGGAAGATTCCACTTCCCCTCTCCCGGAATCATCTAACACCACCACTCCAGAGACAAATATTTCCCCTATCCAACAGAGAACTACAAGGACACCTCCCACAACAAGCCACTCACCTCTACCATACCAGGGTACCCAGAGACCTATCCATACCCTGACCAGGGTGGGTCCCTTCCGGTTAAAACAAAACCTGCTGAACCACCCCGAAATCCTAGCCCAAACAGGACTACAAGGGACCAGGCACAGGCAGCGAGTGCCCAGGTGGCTTCTGATCCTTCCGTGCCATCCCACACCCAAACCAGGGAGGAACGGCATGCTAAGCCACAGGAACGGAAGATTACCAAGCCACGAAAACGCCTGGCCAACGAATCACTACTCGGGGACCAGCACAATCCTCCACTCCAATCAAAGGGCATCAAAAAAATCATCAACGATTGGGCAGCTACGGACCACAACCTCCCCACCTTACTAAACACTACACCAGGAGACACCCACACCCGGGACCAAACAAAGGAAACCACCGGATCCTACCCATCATTACAACCTACAACTCACCCAGCCTCCGAATGACTACTATCATCCAGCAAAGACTCCAGCACAAACAACTACTCCCTCTCCACACACCCATCCTGGCCTCCAAACGGAACAAAAATCTCAAGGACTCCCTGGTCAGCAGCCACCTCACATTATAAACCAGAGGGACAAATTACTACTCCCGGGAACCTCCAGGCCCTATACCACCACCACGACTGGACCATTACTGAGGCCTTCAGTACAACGGAGGAACGACTGGACAGACACTGCACCTGCACCTTACACACCCCACATCCCATACAACAGATAGGGGGTCATTAAGACCACAAAAAACAGATCTTCAAATAGCACCATAGAGTTACCATGCCCATGGACTCTCAAGAAATACTTTCCTTTTTATCTAAAAAAAAAAAAAAAAAAAAAAAAAAAAAAAAAAAAAAAAAAAAAAAAAAATATATAACTATATATTTATATATAAGTATATCTTTTTTTTCCCCGCTTTCTTGAACTCAGGGTTACCATGACCATGGACCCTTTGATGCAAAGAAACTATAAAATAGAAATCTAAATATCTTTATGTTATTTACCAAGAACCCTCACCATCTCACCATCCTTCCAACTCTACCTCACTGAAGATACCCACCAGCACCCCCAACGGACGAGAACCTTTTTTCTCCAACTACTCTGGGGGCACGGCTTTGTCGACTCCCCCGCAGCGAGCAGACCCTAAGCAAACTAGGCCCGACCATACACCAAGCAAGAAGACCGGAGGAAATGGTAGCGACCGGACTCCTTCGGGACCCCTCTGGGGCCTGTTGGCAGACC
>NC_143049.1:43985000-44125000 GCF_057628025.1 Oncorhynchus mykiss | reverse complement strand
ATCTCCACCCGGCACAGCCAGAAGAGGACTGGCATCGCCTGGTTCCTCTCTAGGTTTATTCCTAGATTCCTGCCTTTCTAGGGAGTGTTTCCTAGCCACCGTGCTTCTACACCTGCATTGCTTGCTGTTTGGGGTTTTAGGCTGGGTTTCTGTACAGCACTTTGAGATATCAGCTGATGTAAGAAGGGCTTTATAAATACATTTGATTGATTGATTGATTTTGTGTGTGTGATTCTGACCTGCTGCATCACATGACGTGCCATCCCCTCCTCCAAGTAGCCACTCCCCTCCTGCATATAATTAAAGAGATCCAAGCAGGGGATTGGACGCTCTAGAACCAGCAGATATATGCCTGCCCCCTCTGGCCCTGGCATCCAATAGTAGTCAAGGAGTTGTGCCACGCCTCTACTCCTGGGCAAGCGACACACCTGCTGCAGCAAAGCGATCTCCAATGGCAACACATCTTTACTCTCCGACTGCACACACACACACACAAACAATACACACACACAATATAAACACAATACACACAGAACACACACACAATACACACAATACACACACAATACACACACAGTAGACACACACAATACACACACATTAGACACACACAATACACACACTTCTATGATCAGTTCCTGTTCCATTCTACTTCATCAGTAACTGGTATAACTCAAACAGTGTGCTTCCCAAATGGCACCCTATTCCCTTTATAGAGCCCTATGGGCCCTGGTCTTAAATAATGGCACCCTATTCCCTTTATAGAGCCCTATGGGTCCGGGTCAGAAATAATGGCACCCTATTCCCTTTATAGAGCCCTATGGGTCCGGGTCAGAAATAATGGCACCCTATTCCCTTTATAGAGCCCTATGGGCCCTGGTCAGAAATAATGGCACCCTATTCCCTTTATAGAGCCCTATGGGTCCGGGTCAGAAATAATGGCACCCTATTCCCTTTATAGAGCCCTATGGGTCCGGGTAAGAAATAATGGCACCCTATTCCCTTTATAGATCCCTATGGGCCCTGGTCAGAAATAATGGCACCCTATTCCCTTTATAGAGCCCTATGGGTCCGGGTCAGAAATAATGGCACCCTATTCCCTTTATAGAGCCCTATGGGCCCTGGTCAGAAATAATGGCACCCTATTCCCTTTATAGAGCCCTATGGGTCCGGGTCTTAAATAATGGCACCCTATTCCCTTTATAGAGCCCTATGGGTCCGGGTCTTAAATAATGGCACCCTATTCCCTTTATAGAGCCCTATGGGCCCTGGTCAGAAATAATGGCACCCTATTCCCTTTATAGAGCCCTATGGGCCCGGGTCTTAAATAATGGCACCCTATTCCCTTTATAGAGCCCTATGGGTCCGGGTCAGAAATAATGGCACCCTATTCCCTTTATAGAGCCCTATGGGCCCGGGTCTTAAATAATGGCACCCTATTCCCTTTATAGAGCCCTATGGGCCCTGGTCTTAAATAATGGCACCCTATTCCCTTTATAGAGCCCTATGGGCCCTGGCCAGAAGTAGTCCCCTATAAAGGGATATGTGATATTTAGGATGCGTCCAGAAGTAGTAGACTCACCATTTTAGCCCACATCTTTATCTTCCTCTGGTCCACAAACTTCAGCGCCACCTGGAGACAGATAACATGTCTATTACTGCTGTCCCTGGAGACAGACAACATGTCTATTACTGCTGTCCCTGGAGACAGACATGTCTATTACTGCTGTCCCTGGAGACAGATAACATGTCTATTACGGCTGTCCCTGGAGACAGACAACATGTCTATTACTGCTGTCCCTGGAGACAGACAACATGTCTATTACTGCTGTCCCTGGAGACAGACAACATGTCTATTACTGCTGTCCCTGGAGACAGACAACATGTCTATTACTGCTGTCCCTGGAGACAGACATGTCTATTACGGCTGTCCCTGGAGACAGACAACATGTCTATTACTGCTGTCCCTGGAGACAGACAACATGTCTATTACTGCTGTCCCTGGAGACAGACATGTCTATTACTGCTGTCCCTGGAGACAGACATGTCTATTACTGCTGTCCCTGGAGACAGACATGTCTATTACTGCTGTCCCTGGAGACAGACAACATGTCTATTACTGCTGTCCCTGGAGACAGACAACATGTCTATTACTGCTGTCCCTGGAGACAGACAACATGTCTATTACTGCTGTCCCTGGAGACAGACAACATGTCTATTACTGCTGTCCCTGGAGACAGACATGTCTATTACGGCTGTCCCTGGAGACAGACAACATGTCTATTACTGCTGTCCCTGGAGACAGACAACATGTCTATTACTGCTGTCCCTGGAGACAGACAACATGTATATTACTGCTGTCCCTGGAGACAGACATGTCTATTACGGCTGTCCCTGGAGACAGACAACATGTCTATTACTGCTGTCCCTGGAGACAGACATGTCTATTACTGCTGTCCCTGGAGACAGACAACATGTATATTACTGCTGTCCCTGGAGACAGACAACATGTCTATTACTGCTGTCCCTGGAGACAGACAACATGTCTATTACTGCTGTCCCTGGAGACAGACAACATGTCTATTACTGCTGTCCCTGGAGACAGACATGTCTATTACTGCTGTCCCTGGAGACAGACATGTCTATTACTGCTGTCCCTGGAGACAGACAACATGTCTATTACTGCTGTCCCTGGAGACAGACATGTCTATTACTGCTGTCCCTGGAGACAGACAACATGTCTATTACGGCTGTCCCTGGAGACAGACAACATGTCTATTACTGCTGTCCCTGGAGACAGACAACATGTCTATTACTGCTGTCCCTGGAGACAGACAACATGTCTATTACTGCTGTCCCTGGAGACAGACAACATGTCTATTACTGCTGTCCCTGGAGACAGACATGTCTATTACTGCTGTCCCTGGAGACAGACATGTCATTCTGTTATAATGGTCTGTGTTAGGACAGCGCACAGTACCAGTCAATAGTTTGGACACACCTACTCATTCAAGGGGTATTTATCCTATTGTCTACATTGTAGAATAATAGTGAAGACATCAAAACTATGAAATAACACATATGGAATCATGTAGTAACCAAAAAAAGTGTTAAACAAATCAAAATATTTTAGATTTGAGATTCTTCAAAGTAGCCACCCTTTGCCTTGATGACAGCTTTGCACACTCTTGACATTCTCTCAACCAGCTTTACCTGGAATGCTTTTCCAACAGTCTTGAAGTAGTTCTCAGATGGGACGGCGTATCGCTGCAGAATGCTGTGGTAGCCATGCTGGTTAAGTGTGCCTTGAATTCTAAATGAATCCCTGACAGTGTTACCAGCAAAGCACCATCACACCTCCTCCTCCATGCTTCACGGTGGGAACCACACATGCGGAGATCATCCGTTCACCTACTCTGCTTCTCACAAAGACACAGTGGTTGGAACCAAAAATCCCACATTTGGACTCATCAGATCAAAGGACAGATTTCCTCCGGTCTAATGTCCATTGCTCGTGTTTCTTGGCCCAAGCAAGTCTCTTCTTATTATTGGTGTCCTTCAGTTGTGGTTTCTTTACAGCAATTTGACCAGGAAGGCTTGATTCACGCAGTCTCATCTGTGTACAGTTGATGTTGAGATTTGTCTGTTACTAGAACTCTGAAACATTTATTTGGGCTGCAATTTCTGAGGCTGGTAACTCTAATGAACTTATCCTCTGCAGAAGAGGTAACTCTCCAACTCTTCCATTCCTGTGGCGGTCTTCATGAGAGTCAGTTTCATCATAGCGCTTGATGGTTTTTTTAAACAAAGAAATGTCAATAGGAAGAAGGTCAAATGAAGCTAGTTTGTTTTCTTTCCAGCTTCAGTTTGAAGTTGTTGTGTTGTTGCCAAGCTCCTCCGAACAACAGTGTCCTGACAAGAAAGCACATTTTCTATGCCAGGTGAAATTGCGCATCAGCTCATTGTTATGGATGAATCAAAATAAATGTCACTAGAAAACAGCTTTCACAAATGCATCTACTTTGTTGTTATTCTGGCTACACTGTTTGACGTGACTGTAAGTTTGTCGTAGTTGGCCAGCTAGCAAGCAAAGGATTAGAATGTTGCCAACCAGTATGGCAATGGAGCATTAAGACTGAACGACTGGGTCTCGTCCATAGATACAGAACAAAAAGACTGAATGACTGGGTCTCGTCCATAGATACAGAACAAAAAGACTGAACGACTGGGTCGAGTCCATAGATACAGAACAAAAAGACTAAACGACTGGGTCGAGTCCATAGATACAGAACAAAAAGACTGAATGACTGGGTCTCGTCCATAGATACAGAACAATAAGACTGAATGACTGGGTCTCGTCCATAGATACAGAACAAAAAGACTGAATGACTGGGTCTCGTCCATAGATACAGAACAAAAAGACTGAACGACTGGGTCGGGTCCATAGATACAGAACAAAAAGACTGAACGACTGGGTGGAGTCCATAGATACAGAACATAAAGACTGAACGACTGGGTCGAGTCCATAGATACAGAACAAAAAGACTGAACGACTGGGTCGAGTCCATAGATACAGAACAAAAAGACTGAACGACTGGGTCGGGTCCATAGATACAGAACATAAAGACTGAACGACTGGGTCTCGTCCATAGATACAGAACAAAAAGACTGAACGACTGGGTCGAGTCCATAGATACAGAACAAAAAGACTGAACGACTGGGTCGAGTCCATAGATACAGAACATAAAGACTGAACGACTGGGTCTCGTCCATAGATACAGAACAAAAAGACTGAACGACTGGGTCTCGTCCATAGATACAGAACATAAAGACTGAACGACTGGGTCTCGTCCATAGATACAGAACATAAAGACTGAACGACTGGGTCGAGTCCATAGATACAGAACATAAAGACTGAACGACTGGGTCGGGTCCATAGATACAGAACATAAAGACTGAACGACTGGGTCTCGTCCATAGATACAGAACAAAAAGACTGAACGACTGGGTCGCCATAGATACAGAACAAAAAGACTGAACGACTGGGTTTCCATAGATACAGAACAAAAAGACTGAACGACTGGGTGGAGTCCATAGATACAGAACAAAAAGACTGAACGACTGGGTCGGGTCCATAGATACAGAACATAAAGACTGAACGACTGGGTCTCGTCCATAGATACAGAACAAAAAGACTGAACGACTGGGTCGCCATAGATACAGAACAAAAAGACTGAACGACTGGGTTTCCATAGATACAGAACATAAAGACTGAACGACTGGGTGGAGTCCATAGATACAGAACAAAAAGACTGAACGACTGGGTCGGGTCCATAGATACAGAACATAAAGACTGAACGACTGGGTCTCGTCCATAGATACAGAACAAAAAGACTGAACGACTGGGTCGCCATAGATACAGAACAAAAAGACTGAACGACTGGGTTTCCATAGATACAGAACAAAAAGACTGACTGGGTCGAGTCCATAGATACAGAACATAAAGACTAAACGACTGGGTCTCGTCCATAGATACAGAACAAAAAGACTGAACGACTGGGTCTCGTCCATAGATACAGAACAAAAAGACTGAACGACTGGGTCTCGTCCATAGATACAGAACAAAAAGACTGAATGACTGGGTCGGGTCCATAGATACAGAACATAAAGACTAAACGACTGGGTCGAGTCCATAGATACAGAACAACAAGACTGAACGACTGGGTCGAGTCCATAGATACAGAACAACAAGACTGAACGACTGGGTCGAGTCCATAGATACAGAACAACAAGACTGAACGACTGGGTCGGGTCCATAGACACAGAACAAAAAGACTGAACGACTGGGTCGGGTCCATAGATACAGAACATAAAGACTAAACGACTGGGTCTCGTCCATAGATACAGAACAACAAGACTGAACGACTGGGTCTCGTCCATAGATACAGAACAAAAAGACTGACTGACTGGGTCGAGTCCATAGATACAGAACATAAAGACTGAATGACTGGGTCTCGTCCATAGATACAGAACATAAAGACTGAACGACTGGGTCGCGTCCATAGATACAGAACATAAAGACTGAACGACTGGGTCTCGTCCATAGATACAGAACATAAAGACTGAACGACTGGGTCGGGTCCATAGATACAGAACAAAAAGACTGAACGACTGGGTTTCCATAGATACAGAACATAAAGACTGAATGACTGGGTCTCGTCCATAGATACAGAACAAAAAGACTGAACGACTGGGTCTCGTCCATAGATACAGAACATAAAGACTGAACGACTGGGTCTCGTCCATAGATACAGAACATAAAGACTGAACGACTGGGTCTCCATAGATACAGAACAAAAAGACTGAACGGCTGGGTCGGGTCCATAGATACAGAACAAAAAGACTGAACGACTGGGTCTCCATAGATACAGAACATAAAGACTGAACGACTGGGTCTCGTCCATAGATACAGAACATAAAGACTGAACGACTGGGTCTCGTCCATAGATACAGAACAAAAAGACTGAACGACTGGGTCTCCATAGATACAGAACATAAAGACTGAACGACTGGGTCTCGTCCATAGATACAGAACATAAAGACTGAACGACTGGGTCGCGTCCATAGATACAGAACATAAAGACTGAACGACTGGGTCGGGTCCATAGATACAGAACAAAAAGACTGAACGGCTGGGTCGAGTCCATAGATACAGAACATAAAGACTGAACGACTGGGTCTCGTCCATAGATACAGAACATAAAGACTGAACGACTGGGTCGCCATAGATACAGAACAAAAAGACTGAACGACTGGGTTTCCATAGATACAGAACAAAAAGACTGAACGACTGGGTGGAGTCCATAGATACAGAACAAAAAGACTGAACGACTGGGTCGGGTCCATAGATACAGAACATAAAGACTGAACGACTGGGTCTCGTCCATAGATACAGAACAAAAAGACTGAACGACTGGGTCGCCATAGATACAGAACAAAAAGACTGAACGACTGGGTTTCCATAGATACAGAACATAAAGACTGAACGACTGGGTGGAGTCCATAGATACAGAACAAAAAGACTGAACGACTGGGTCGGGTCCATAGATACAGAACATAAAGACTGAACG
Organism: Oncorhynchus mykiss; assembly: GCF_057628025.1. NCBI lineage: Eukaryota > Metazoa > Chordata > Actinopteri > Salmoniformes > Salmonidae > Oncorhynchus > Oncorhynchus mykiss. Next base: position 44,117,870 of record NC_143049.1, on the reverse strand, counting down.
ACTGGGTCTCGTCCATAGATACAGAACAAAAAGACTGAACGACTGGGTCGCCATAGATACAGAACAAAAAGACTGAACGACTGGGTTTCCATAGATACAGAACAAAAAGACTGACTGGGTCGAGTCCATAGATACAGAACATAAAGACTAAACGACTGGGTCTCGTCCATAGATACAGAACAAAAAGACTGAACGACTGGGTCTCGTCCATAGATACAGAACAAAAAGACTGAACGACTGGGTCTCGTCCATAGATACAGAACAAAAAGACTGAATGACTGGGTCGGGTCCATAGATACAGAACATAAAGACTAAACGACTGGGTCGAGTCCATAGATACAGAACAACAAGACTGAACGACTGGGTCGAGTCCATAGATACAGAACAACAAGACTGAACGACTGGGTCGAGTCCATAGATACAGAACAACAAGACTGAACGACTGGGTCGGGTCCATAGACACAGAACAAAAAGACTGAACGACTGGGTCGGGTCCATAGATACAGAACATAAAGACTAAACGACTGGGTCTCGTCCATAGATACAGAACAACAAGACTGAACGACTGGGTCTCGTCCATAGATACAGAACAAAAAGACTGACTGACTGGGTCGAGTCCATAGATACAGAACATAAAGACTGAATGACTGGGTCTCGTCCATAGATACAGAACATAAAGACTGAACGACTGGGTCGCGTCCATAGATACAGAACATAAAGACTGAACGACTGGGTCTCGTCCATAGATACAGAACATAAAGACTGAACGACTGGGTCGGGTCCATAGATACAGAACAAAAAGACTGAACGACTGGGTTTCCATAGATACAGAACATAAAGACTGAATGACTGGGTCTCGTCCATAGATACAGAACAAAAAGACTGAACGACTGGGTCTCGTCCATAGATACAGAACATAAAGACTGAACGACTGGGTCTCGTCCATAGATACAGAACATAAAGACTGAACGACTGGGTCTCCATAGATACAGAACAAAAAGACTGAACGGCTGGGTCGGGTCCATAGATACAGAACAAAAAGACTGAACGACTGGGTCTCCATAGATACAGAACATAAAGACTGAACGACTGGGTCTCGTCCATAGATACAGAACATAAAGACTGAACGACTGGGTCTCGTCCATAGATACAGAACAAAAAGACTGAACGACTGGGTCTCCATAGATACAGAACATAAAGACTGAACGACTGGGTCTCGTCCATAGATACAGAACATAAAGACTGAACGACTGGGTCGCGTCCATAGATACAGAACATAAAGACTGAACGACTGGGTCGGGTCCATAGATACAGAACAAAAAGACTGAACGGCTGGGTCGAGTCCATAGATACAGAACATAAAGACTGAACGACTGGGTCTCGTCCATAGATACAGAACATAAAGACTGAACGACTGGGTCTCGTCCATAGATACAGAACAAAAAGACTGAACGGCTGGGTCGCCATAGATACAGAACATAAAGACTGAACGACTGGGTCGCCATAGATACAGAACATAAAGACTGAACGGCTGGGTCGCCATAGATACAGAACATAAAGACTGAACGGCTGGGTCGCCATAGATACAGAACAAAAAGACTAAACGACTGGGTCTCGTCCATAGATACAGAACAAAAAGACTGAACGGCTGGGTCGCCATAGATACAGAACAAACAGACTGAACGGCTGGGTCGCGTCTCTAGCAACTCTAGATTTGTGTCGGGACTATATCTTGTGGAAGGATTAAATAGTATGAATAAATTAATCAAAATAATGCTTTTAATTGAAATACGTTAATCATTATTTGAATATGTTGGTGACCCGTTGTATAAAAGTGATAAGGCCTTCGAAGCCGGTGTTTGGAGGATATATTTTCACGGGAGTTGTTAGGCCTATCCTCCAAACACCAGCTTTTCGAGTGTTAACACTTAATTTGAATCCAATTGTCTTTTAACCTTTGTCATATTCAACCTAGTCCCAAATGACACCTTATTCTCTATTCAGGGCAGGGCCCATAGGACACTACTTCTGACCAGGGCCCATAGGGCACTACTTCTGACCAGGGCCCATAGGGCACTACTTCTGACCAGGGCCCATAGGGCACTACTTGTGGATTGAGTGGATTGAGGAATATGTTTGACATGCTTGGACCAGTCCTATATGCTGTTTCATCCATGAGGGGGATGGAATGAGTGCACACGTTGGTGAGAAAGGTGAGAGGGACAGAGTTGAGCTGGGGCAGGCACTGAGACAGGAAGTAGACAAGAGGAGTTGCTCACCGGTTGGCTGTCTGTCTTCCTGAACCCGGCATAGACACTCCCATAGCCTCCGTGTCCAATCAGTTCTCCTTTCACATAGAGCTCCTCAAACCTCTCTACAACACGCATGCACACACACGCACACACACACACACACACACACACACACACACACACACACACACACACACACACACACACACACACACACACACACACACACACACACACACACAGCTCCCGTTACATACATACAGTATACTTCCCCACAAGAGAGAGTATTCTCATTATACACATAGACACAAGTATGACACACACACACATACGTGTCCATACATACCTCTGTGTATGTGGGTTGGTGCGCCTGTGCTCTCCAGGCTCCCCTCCTGGTTCTGAGTCCGTTCTGTGTGTGGGTCCTGGTTCTGAGTCCGCTCTGTGTGTGGGTTCTGGTTCTGAGTCCGCTCTGTGTGTGGGTTCTGGTTCTGAGTCCGCTCTGTGTGTGGGTTCTGGTTCTGAGTCCGCTCTGTGTGTGGGTTCTGGTTCTGATGTATCTGTTTATCCTGTGTGTTCTCCTGGTCTGCGTTAGGAGTGTGTTTGGTTATTTTATGTGTGTGTGAGGCCTGTGAGGCCTGTGTGTGTGAGGCCTGTGCTTGCTGTTTGTTACTACGAGTGTTGTGTGTGGTTGTAGGAGTGTGTTTGTTGGTGTGTGTGGTGGCCTGTGTGTGTGTGTTGTCAGTGGCGTCCTGTGTGTGTGTGTTGACAGTGGCGTCCTGTGTGTGTGTGTTGTCAGTGGCGTCCTGTGTGTGTGTGTTGTCAGTGGCGTCCTGTGTGTGTGTGTTGTCAGTGGCGTCCTGTGTGTGTGTGTTGTCAGTGGCGTCCTGTGTGGGTGTGTTGACAGTGGCGTCCTGTGTGGGTGTGTTGACTGGTGTGGGCGGGGACAGTGTGGGCAGAGCCGGTGTCTTTGTGTGTGTGTTGGTGCGTGTGTTAGCGGGAAGCGGTGTGTGTGTGTTGGTGCGTATGTTAGCGGGAAGCGGTGTGTGTGTGTTGGTGCGTGTGTTAGCGGGAAGCGGTGTGTGTGTGTCAGCGGGAAGCGGTGTTTGTTTGTAGTGTATGCTGGGGATGTCTGGGTGTTGTGAGATGCTGGCCGATGTGTCTCTCCATCGGGTCATGCTGCGTGTTCCCAGGGCGGGGCCAAACGCCAGCCTCCTATAGCGTTCCAGCTCTTTGCAGAACCCCGCCCCTCCCTTCATGCGGTTTCTCTGTTTGGTCAGCTTGTGACTGGCAGACCGTTTGACTGGCAGGTTGCGGTGGTGTCCCGGCCCCTCCCCCTCCCTCCTCACCCCTCCTCTCTTCTTGGCATCTTTCTCTCTACCTGAGTCTTTCCTCCCCCATCCTTTCCCTCCCTCACCGGACAGTTCCCTCTTCCTCTTCTCTCCCCTGTCCTTTTCCCCTTCCTCCTCTCCTTGCGCCTCATTGGCTGGGACCCAACAGGGGGAGGTGCAAACGGGAGGGGCTACTGGAAAACAGAAGCTACGATTCGTCAGTGCCTTAGCAACAGTCAGTGCCTTAGCAACAGTCAATACTTTACCAGTAACCAATAGGCTACGCTATCTTCTGTTTGATGCAATCAATCAATCAATTTGCCACTTATGCCATATAATAACCTAAACTAAACTAACCTAAACTAACCCAAACTAAACTAACCCAACTTAACCTAAACTAACCCAAACTAATCTAACCCAACCTAACCTAACCTAAACTAACCCAAACTAAACTAAACTAACCCAACCTAACCTAACCTAGTGTAGACCCTGACCCTGTGAAGACTAAGTAGTCAAATCTAACCTAAACTAAACTAACCCAAACTAAACTAACCTAAACTAAACTAACCTAACCTAACCTACACTACACTAAACTAACCTAACCTGACCAAACTAACCCAAACTAACCAACACTAAACTAACCTAAACTAGTGTAGACCCTGACCCTGTGAAGGCTAAGTAGTCAAATCTAACCTAACCTAAACTAACCCAAACTAAACTAACCTAAACTAAACAAACCTAAACTAACCTAACCTACACTCAACTAAACTAACCTAAACTAACCCAAACTAAACTAACCTAAACTAATCTAACCTCAACTAACCTAACCTAACCTAACCTACACTACACTAAACTAGCGTAGACCCTGACCCTGTGAAGGCTAAGTAGTCAAATCTAGGAAGGAAAGATAGACAGAAGAGACATAGACAAAGAAGAGACAGAGCAGAGAATCATACAATTATTTGTTTTTAACTACTGTATATAATGTAGTAAAGAGTGAGAGAGAGAAGAGAGTGAGAGTCAAGGGGAGAGAGAGTCAAGGGGAGAGAGAGTCAATGGGAGAGAGTCAAGGGGAGAGAGAGTCAAGGGGAGAGAGTCAAGGGGAGAGAGAGTCAAGGGGAGAGAGTCAAGGAGAGAGAGAGTCAAGGGGAGAGAGAGTCAATGGGAGAGAGTCAAGGAGAGAGAGTCAAGGAGAGAGAGAGTCAAGGAGAGAGAGAGTCAAGGGGAGAGAGAGTCAATGGGAGAGAGTCAAGGAGAGAGAGTCAAGGAGAGAGAGAGTCAATGGGAGAGTCAAGGAGAGAGAGGCAAGGAGATAGAGAGTCAAGGAGAGAGAGAGTCAAGGAGAGAGAGAATCAAGGGAGAGAGAGTCAAGGGGAGAGAGAGTCAAGGGGAGAGAGTCAAGGAGAGAGAGAGTCAAGGGGAGAGAGAGTCAATGGGAGAGAGTCAAGGGGAGAGAGAGTCAAGGGGAGAGAGTCAAGGAGAGAGAGAGTCAAGGGGAGAGAGAGTCAATGGGAGAGAGTCAAGGAGAGAGAGTCAAGGAGAGAGAGAGTCAAGGAGAGAGAGAGTCAAGGAGAGAGAGAATCAAGGGAGAGAGAGTCAAGGGGAGAGAGAGTCAAGGAGAGAGAGAGTCAAGGGGAGAGAGTCAAGGAGAGAGAGAGTCAAGGGGAGAGAGAGTCAATGGGAGAGAGTCAAGGAGAGAGAGTCAAGGAGAGAGAGAGTCAAGGAGAGAGAGAGTCAAGGGGAGAGAGAGTCAAGGAGAGAGAGAGTCAAGGAGAGAGAGAATCAAGGGAGAGAGAGTCAAGGGGAGAGAGAGTCAAGGAGAGAGAGAGTCAAGGAGAGAGAGAATCAAGGGAGAGAGAGTCAAGGGGAGAGAGAGTCAATGGGAGAGAGTCAATGAAAGAGAGTCAAGGAGAGAGAGAGTCAATAGGAGAGAGTCAAGGAGAGAGAGAGTCAAGGAGAGAGAGAATCAAGGGAGAGAGAGTCAAGGGGAGAGAGACTTTTAAAGGTAACAGTAGCCTATAGAAGTGAGGGTGTATTCTTGCCTTCACAAGCCGGGCTTGTAGTCATGTCTCCTTTCTCTTCCATCTCTCTGAGTCTGTAATTGGCAGAGACAGACAGACAGACAGCAAATGCTTACAGGCACACGCCCTTACTGTCTGAAACACCCCTGTTATGACCTCAGCAGTGACGTCATAATGGAGTTAGACCAGAGAGCCAATGAGAGCAGCAACACTCTGAGCTCACTGTGATGTCATAATGGAGGTAGACCAGAGAGCCAATGAGAGCAGCAACACTCTGAGCTCAGTGTGATGTCATAATGCAGGCAGGTGAGAGTAGAACTCTAACGTTGTACTAATATGATCCTTACCTGAGACTCTGACCATGCCAGAAACTGAGGCTATATGACGTTCACTATCCAAGATAAATACATTGATTTATCACAGATAAACAGATAGAATTGACTGATTAATTTATCTCTACGGGCACACAACTCTGAAAGGTGATGTCATAACAATCTATTGATCAAATATTTCAAAGGAGAATCGATCAAATAATTATTGATGTTCCATGTTGCACAGTTACTTACCTAGACTGTAACATTGTCCCCAGGCCATTGTCCATAGCACATCAACTCAGCAAAAAAAGAAACGTCCCTTTTTCAGGACCCAGTCTTTCAAAGATCATTCGTAAAAATCAAAATAACTTCACAGATCTTCACTGTAAAGGGTTTAAACACTGTTTCCCAATGCTTGTTCAATGAACCATAAAGAGGGCTTTCTACTGACTGAAAAACACCTAAAGAAAGATGCCCAGGGTCCCTGCTCATCTGCGTGAATGTGCCTTAGGCATGCTGCAAGGAGGCATGAGGACTGCAGATGTGGCCAGGGCAATAAATTGCAATGTCCTTACTGTGAGATGACTAAGACAGCCCTACGGAGAGACAGGACAGACAGCTGATCGTCCTCGCAGTGGCAGACCACATGTAACAACACCTGCACAGGATCGGTACATCCGAACATCACACCTGCGGGACAGGTACAGGCTGGCAACAACTGCCAGAGTTACACCAGGAACGTACAATCCCTCCATCAGTGCTCAGACTGTCCGCAATAGGCTGAGAGAGGCTGGACTGAGGGCTTGTAGGCCTGTTGTAAGGCAGGTCCTCACCAGACATCACCGGCAACAACGTCACCTATGGGCACAAACCCACCGTTGCTTGACCAGACAGGACTAGCAAAAAGTTATCTTCACTGATGAGTCACGATTTTGTCTCACCAGGGGTGATGGTTGGATTCGTGTTAATCGTTGAAGGAATGAGCGTTACACCGAGGCCTGTACTCTGGAGCGGGATCGATTTGGAGGTGGAGGGTCCGTCATGGTCTGGGGCGGTGTGTCACAGCATCATTGGACTGAGCTTGTTGTCATTGCAGGCAATCTCAACGCTGTGCGTTACAGGGAAGACCTCCCCCTCCCTTATGTGGTACCCTTCCTGCAGACTCATCCTGACATGACCCTCCAGCATGACAATGCCACCAGCCATACTGCTCGTTCTGTGTGTGATTTCCTTTACATACCTAAATCCTTGATTTGGACAAAATGACCTGAATGGACAATTACTACTAAGAAAACACTTCTAACAAACCAAAATCTGTAGAAAAAAACACAGCTGAACCTGGAAACACCATCTAACACAAAACTGAGTGAGTTTCAGTCTGAAGCCACTTCTGAAGCCAAAAAAGTAAAAGACAATCTCTCGAGGGAATTTTGTTATATAAAGCTTAATAAATAACTACAAAAATGCTATGACAGAACCGACTTCATTTAGCACTGAAGTGTGAAGTGATACAGTACTCCATGGATATTAAAAATAACACTGCACGGAATAAGTACAACAAAAAAAATCCTCATGGACCATCCAGAGACACTATTTGCTGACTGCTACAAAGAGGGGACCATAAGCAACTTAATTTTCCACACAGACCATCCCCTGGTATGGCACAGTGCTATAAGAGTAAGTTACCCTTAAATCAAGAGAGAGGGTATTGGCTCAGGGTGAAAACTCAGAATATTAGACATTGAGGAAATTGAAACAACCTCTGTCAACGTGTACAAGTCTGGGACAGTAATGGTGCAGGGCTTCCTCACGCAGTTCCAACAGGACTTTTACGGGATCGAGGAGCGAGCACAGCAGGAAAAGCTCTCTCTCTCTGTGACGACTCCCCCATCCTGAGTGAGTCTGATCACACCTCTTCAAACTGTCCTGCAGACAAGGATAGTCACCCCCCAGCACTGAACACACCCAGGTACCACAACTGCACTGCTCCTCCATCATTGAGAGGGATACATTCACAGAGCTGGAGAGAGACATGGTGGAGCTCAGAGAGCTGGAGAGAGACATAGTGGAGCTCACAGAGCTGGAGAGAGGCATAGTGGAGCTCAGAGAGAGACATGGTGGAGCTCAGAGAGCTGGAGAGCGACATGGTGGAGCTCAGAGAGCTGGAGAGATGATGGAGCTCAGAGAGCTGGAGAGAGACATGGTGGAGCTCAGAGAGAGACATGGTGGAGCTGGAGAGCGACATGGTGGAGCTCAGAGAGCTGGAGAGAGACATGATGGAGCTCAGAGAGCTGGAGAGAGACATGGTGGAGCTCAGAGAGCTGGAGAGAGACATGGTGGAGCTCAGAGAGAGACATGGTGGAGCTCAGAGAGCTGGAGAGAGACATGGTGGAGCTCAGAGAGCTGGAGAGAGACATGGTGGAGCTCAGAGAGCTGGAGAGCGACATGGTGGAGCTCAGAGAGGTGGAGAGATGATGGAGCTCAGAGAGCTGGAGAGAGACATGATGGAGCTCAGAGAGCTGGAGAGAGACATGGTGGAGCTCAGAGAGCTGGAGAGAGACATGGTGGAGCTCAGAGAGCTGGAGAGAGACATGGTGGAGATCAGAGAGCTGGTCCACACAATCCAGACAGAACAAACTCACAAAACAGACCAGCACAATAACACCGCACCAACAAGACCAGAAGGGTTGAAGGTGGAGATGGACTTCTGTCTGAGAGCTGACTGCTCTAAGGACTGATGTTAGCGAACTGATGTTAGCGATGTCAGGCGAGCAAAACCTTGAGACTTCCTTAGATATCGTGCACCAGCTGTTGTTCCCAAATATGCACAGGCCCCCGCCCCGTGTCTTTACCAGAGGCTGCTGTTCTGTCCTGCCGATAGAGTGTATAACCAGCCAGCTGTATGTTATTAATGTTGTCATTCAGCCACGACTCGGTGAAACATAAGACATTACAGTTTTTAATGTCCCGTTGGTAGGATATATGTGCTTTCAGTTTGTCCAATTTATTTTCCAGCGATTGAATGTTAGCTAGCAAGACGGAAGGCAAAGGCAGATTAGCCATTCGTTGTCTGATCCTTACAAGGCACCCTGATCTCTTTCCGCAAAATCTCAGTTTCTTTCTGCTGCAAATGACGGGATGAGTGCGTCTGGAGTGTATCCTTCCTGTCCGACTAATTAAAGAAAATTCTTCGTCCAATTCGAGGTGAGTAATCGCTGTTCTGATGTCCAGAAGCACTTTTCAGTCATAAGAGACAGTAGCAGCAACACTATGTACAAAACAAGTTACAAACAACATGAAAAAACAAACAAAATAGTATGCTTGGTTCAGAGCCAATAAGACGGCAGCCTTCCCCTCAGGCGCCAAGAACGAATGCTCATACATTAGACTAAATAATCTGTCCACTCATCCATTTTTTACTAATTTTTTACAGCAGTCATCCTCTCTGGCTCCATCATCCAATCAAATGAATGATGGTACTGAAGGATGAGGTGACAAAGCTGACAGAGTGAAGAGCAGCCAGCAGAACAGCCCACCACATGCCCGGACCACAACCTCAACACCACAATGGGACAGACAACACAGGACCCACCAACCCAACAGACCCCACCCCCTCCTAACAGCCCCCCTGTCAGCTCCCCCGATAGCCCTGCTGACAACCACAAAAGCCAGAGATTGTGCTCCTCATTGACTCAAATGGGAAATACATTTCACGAGGATAAACTTTTTCCGAAACACAAAGTGGCTAAACTATATTGATCAACAATATACAACAATCACTTCCTTGAGGTGTGACGACCCTCCCACTCTGTCTGGGCTCGGGTGTGTCCCAGGATAAATGCACCTCTTCCCCATTCATTGGGGAGACTCTCCATGCAGACAGACAGATTTTGGTTGTGGCATTTTTGTGGCAACAGAGCAACGGACACACTCCCAGACCAGCGAGACACCCTCCCAGACCAACAAGACACCCTCCCAGACCAGCGAGACACCCTCCCAGACCAGCGAGACACCCTCCCAGACCAACGAGACACCCTCCCAGACCAGCGAGACACCCTCCCAGACCAGCGAGACACCCTCCCAGACCAGCGAGACACCCTCCCAGACCAACAAGACACCCTCCCAGACCAACGAGACACCCTCCCAGACCAACAAGACACCCTCCCAGACCAGCGAGACACCCTCCCAGACCAGCGAGACACCCTCCCAGACCAACGAGACACCCTCCCAGACCAGCGAGACACCCTCCCAGACCAGCGAGACACCCTCCCAGACCAGCGAGACACCCTCCCAGACCAACGAGACACCCTCCCAGACCAACAAGACACCCTCCCAGACCAGCGAGACACCCTCCCAGACCAGCGAGACACCCTCCCAGACCAGCGAGACACCCTCCCAGACCAACGAGACACCCTCCCAAACCAGCGAGACACCCTCCCAGACCAGCGAGACACCCTCCCAGACCAACGAGACACCCTCCCAGACCAGCGAGACACCCTCCCAGACCAGCGAGACACCCTCCCAGACCAACGAGACACCCTCCCAGACCAGCGAGACACCCTCCCAGAACAGCGAGACACCCTCCGGAAGGACCTGCACCGAGAGAACCCACGCCAAGAGGACCTATACCCAGACCAAAGCATCACCAGCCACACCCCAACCAGCTAAGGCCACCCCGAGCAAACCCTGGCCACACCCTACATAGGCCCCCCCATATCATACCTATGCCCACCCCATGCCCCCCGCCCCTGCGGCAAGGACCTCAACATGACAGCAGGACATATGCCCAGGCTGTGAGAATAGCAATAGGCCCAACCCCCACTATTACACCCCCCCAAGCCCCATCCTGCAACAGGCCCAACACCCACTATTACACCCCCCCCCCCCCCCCCCCCAAGCCCCATCCTGCAACAGGCCCAACCCCCACTATTACATCCCCCCCCCAACCCCCACTATTACACCCCCCCAAGCCCCATCCTGCAACAGGCCCAACCCCCACTAATACACCCCTCCAAGCCCCATCCTGCAACAGGCCCAACCCCCACTATCACACCCCCCAAGCACCATCCTGCAACAGGCCCAACCCCCACTATTACACCCCCCAAGCCCCATCCTGCAACAGGCCCAACCCCCACTATCACCCCCCCCAAGCCCCATCCTGCAACAGGCCCAACCCCCACTATCACACCCCCAAGCCCCATCCTGCAACAGGCCCAACCCCCACTATTACACCCCCCAAGCACCATCCTGCAACAGGCCCAACCCCCACTATTACACCCCCCAAGCCCCATCCTGCAACAGGCCCAACCCCCACTATCACACCCCCAAAGCACCATCCTGCAACAGGCCCAACCCCCACTATTACACCCCCCAAGCCCCATCCTGCAACAGGCCCAACCCCCACTATCACACCCCCCAAGCCCCATCCTGCAACAGGCCCAACCCCCACTATCACACCCCCCAAGCCCCATCCTGCAACAGGCCCAACCCCCACTATCACACCCCCCAAGCCCCATCCTGCAACAGGCCCAACCCCCACTATCACACCCCCCAAGCCCCATCCTGCAACAGGCCCAACCCCCACTAATACACCCCTCCAAGCCCCATCCTGCAACAGGCCCAACCCCCACTATTACACCCCCCAAGCCCCATCCTGCAACAGGCCTAACCCCCACTATCACACCCCACAAAACCCATCCTGCAACAGGCCCAACCCCCACTATCACACCCCCCAAGCCCCATCCTGCAACAGGCCCAACCCCCACTAATACACCCCCCCAAGCCCCATCCTGCAACAGGCCCAACCCCCACTATCACACCCCCCAAGCCCCATCCTGCAACAGGCCCAACCCCCACTATTACACCCCCCAAGCCCCATCCTGCAACAGGCCCAACCCCCACTATAACACCCCCCAAGCCCCATCCTGCAACAGGCCCAACCCCCACTATCACACCCCCCAAGCCCCATCCTGCAACAGGCCCAACCCCCACTATCACACCCCCCAAGCCCCATCCTGCAACAGGCCCAACCCCCACTAATACACCCCTCCAAGCCCCATCCTGCAACAGGCCCAACCCCCACTATCACACCCCCCAAGCCCCATCCTGCAACAGGCCCAACCCCCACTATCACACCCCCCAAGCCCCATCCTGCAACAGGCCCAACCCCCACTATAACACCCCCCAAGCCCCATCCTGCAACAGGCCCAACCCCCACTATCACACCCCCCAAGCCCCATCCTGCAACAGGCCCAACCCCCACTATCACACCCCCCAAGCCCCATCCTGCAACAGGCCCAACCCCCACTATTACACCCCCCAAGCACCATCCTGCAACAGGCCCAACCCCCACTATTACACCCCCCAAGCCCCATCCTGCAACAGGCCCAACCCCCACTATCACACCCCCCAAGCCCCATCCTGCAACAGGCCCAACCCCCACTATCACACCCCCCAAGCCCCATCCTGCAACAGGCCCAACCCCCACTAATACACCCCTCCAAGCCCCATCCTGCAACAGGCCCAACCCCCACTATCACACCCCCCAAGCCCCATCCTGCAACAGGCCCAACCCCCACTAATACACCCCTCCAAGCCCCATCCTGCAACAGGCCCAACCCCCACTATCACACCCCCCAAGCACCATCCTGCAACAGGCCCAACCCCCACTATCACACCCCCCAAGCCCCATCCTGCAACAGGCCCAACCCCCACTATCACACCCCCCAAGCCCCATCCTGCAACAGGCCCAACCCCCACTATCACACCCCCCAAGCCCCATCCTGCAACAGGCCCAACCCCCACTATCACACCCTCCAAGCCCCATCCTGCAACAGGCCCAACCCCCACTATCACACCCCCCCAAGCACCATCCTGCAACAGGCCCAACCCCCACTATCACACCCCTCCAAGCCCCATCCTGCAACAGGCCCAACCCCCACTAATACACCCCCCAAGCACCATCCTGCAACAGGCCCAACCCCCACTATCACACCCCCCAAGCACCATCCTGCAACAGGCCCAACCCCCACTAATACACCCCCCCAAGCACCATCCTGCAACAGGCCCAACCCCCACTATCACACCCCCCCCCCCCCAACCCCCACTATCACACCCCCCCCCCCCCCAACCCCCACTATCACACCCCCCAAGCACCATCCTGCAACAGAACAAACAAACAAACCAAAAGAAAGGCAAAGTCTTCTCATGCTTTGAAAAGCTTTTGACTCAATGTGGCATGAGGGTCTGCTATACAAATTGATGGAAAGTGTTGGGGGATAAACATACAACATTATAAAATCCATGTAAACAAACAACAAGTGTGTGGTTAAAATTGGCAAAAAAAACACACATTTCTTTCCATGGTGCCGTAGGGTGAGACAGGGATGCAGCTTAAGCCCCACCCTCTTCAACATATATATCAACGAACTGGCGAGGGTAATAGAAAAGTCTGCAGCACCCAGCCTCACCCTACTAGAATCTGAAGTCAAATGTCTACTTTTTGCTGATGATCTGGTGCTTCTGTCCCCAACCAAGGAGGGCCTACAGCAGCACCTAGATCTTCTGCACAGATTCTATCAGACCTGGGCCCTGACAGACCTGGGCCCTGACAGACCTGGGCCCTGACAGACCTGGGCCCTGACAGACTTGACAGACCTGGGCCCTGACAGGCCTGGGCTCTGACAGACCTGGGCCCTGACAGACCTGGGCTCTGACAGACCTGGGCCCTGACCTTAAATCTCTGTAAGACAAAAATAATGGTGTTCCAAAAAAAGGTCCAGTTGCCAGGACAACGAATACAAATTCCATCTAGACACTGTTGCCCAAGAGAACACAAAAAACTATACATACCTTGGCCTAAACATCAGCACCACAGGTAACTTCCACAAAGCTGTGAACGAGCTGAGAGACAAGGCAAGAATGCCATCAAAAGGAACATAAAATTCGACATACCAATTAGGATCTGGCTAAAAATACTTAAATCAGTTATAGAACCCATTGCACTTTATGGTTGTGAGGTCTGGGGTCCGCTCACCAACCAAGAATTCACACAATGGGACAAATGCTAAATTGAGACTGCATGCAGAATTCTGCGAAACTATCCTCTGTGTACAACGTAAAACACCAAATAATGCATTCAGAGGAGAATTAGGCCGATACCCGCTAATTATCAAAATCCAGAAAAGAGCTGTTAAATTCTACAACCATAACAAACCTTCAATAAGAAATTCATCACATACAGAGAGATGAACCTGGAGAAGAGTCCCCTAAGCAAGCTGGTCCTGGGGCTCTGTTCACAAACACAAACAGTCCCCACAGAGCACCAGGACAGCAACACAATTAGACCCAACCAAATCATTAGAAAACAAAAAGATAATTACTTGACACATTGGAAAGAATTAACAAAAAAACTGAGAAAACTAGAATGATATTTGGCACTAAACAGAGAGTACACAGTGGCAGAATACCTGACCACTGTGACTGACTCAAAATTAAGGAAAGCTTTGACTATGTACAGACTCAGTGAGCATAGCCTTGCTATTGAGAAAGGCCGCCGTAGGCAGACCTGGCTCTCAAGAGAAGGCAGGCTATGTGCACACTGCCCACAAAATGAGGTGGAAACTGAGCTGCACTTCCTAACCTCCTGCCCAATGTATGACCATATTAGAGACACATATTTACCTCAGATTACACAGATCCACAAAGAATTAGAAAACAAATCCAATTTTGATCATTTCCCATATCTACTGGGTGAAATACCACCGTGTGCATCACAGCAGCAAGATGTGTGACCTGTTGCTACAAGAAAAGGGCAACCAGTGAAGAACAAACACCATTGTAAATACAACCTATATTTATGTTGATTAATTTTCCCTTTTATAGGTAAGGAGGAGGAACACACAAGCTCACATGACCTCTCTCACACACACACACACACACACACACACACACACACACACACACACACACATGGTTGTTTAACTTTGCACGTCGTTACAACACCGTATAAAGACATAATATGACATTTGAAATGTCTTTATTCTTTTGGAACTTCTGTGAGTGTAATGTTTACTGTTTATTTCACTTTTGTTTATTATCTACTTCACTTGCTTTGGCAAAGTTAACATATGTTTCCTATGCCAATAAATCCCTTTATAAATTGAATTTACCTCTGATAGTCATTCTGACCTTTACCCCAGCTCTTACAGCTCAGTGTGTGTGTGTGTGTGTGTGTGTGTGTGTGTGTGTGTGTGTGTGTGTGTGTGTGTGTGTGTGTGTGTGTGTGTGTGTGTGTGTGTGTGTGTGTGTGTGTGTGTGTGTGTGTGTGTGTGTGTTTTATAATGATAACCCCCCTGTAAAGTACAGGATAAGCTGCCAACTACACACATTATTTACATTACTGAGAGGACCTTGCCTTCAGACACACACACATCACAGGACGGGCTCATGGTAATGGCTGGGGTGGAATTAGTGGAATGGTATCAAATGCACTCAGACGAACCATCAAACAGGCAAAGTGCCAATTCAGGACTAAGATCGAGTCTTACAACAGCGGCTCTGATGCTCGTCGGATGTGGCAGGCTTGCAAACCATTACAGACTACAAAGGAAAGCACAGCTGAGAGCTGCCCAGTGACACGAGCCTATCAGACGAGCTAAACTACTACTATGCTCACTTTGAGGCAAATAACATTGAAACATGCATGAGAGCACCAGCTGTTCCGGACGACTGTGTGATCACGCTCTCCGCAGCCGATGTGAATAAGACCTTTAGACAGGTCAACATTCACAAGACTGTGGGGCCAGACAGATTACCAGGACATGTACTGCGAACATGCGCTGACCAACTAGCATGTGTCTTCACTGACATTTTCAACCTCTCCCTGTCCGAGTCTGTAAAACCAACATGTTTCAAGCAGACCACCATAGTGCCTGTGCCCAAGAACACTAAGGTGGGGCGGCAGGGTAGCCTAGTGCTTAGAGCGTTGGACTAGTAACCGGAATGTTGCAAGTTCAAACCCCCAAGCTGACAAGGTACAAATCTGACGTTCCCTGAACAGGCAGTTAACCCACTGTTCCTAGGCCGTCATTGAAAATAAGAATTTGTTCTTAACTGACTTGCCTAGTTAAATAAAGGTTAAAAAAAAAAAACAAAAAAAAAAAGGTAACCTGCCTAAATGACTACTGACCCGTAGCACTCACGTCTGTAGCCATGAAGTGCTTTGAAAGGCTGGTAATGGCTCACATAAATACCATTATCCCAGAAACACTAGACGCACTCCAATTTGCATACCGCCCCAACAGATCCACAGATGATGCAGTCTCTATTGCACTCCACACTGCCCTTTCACACCTGGACAAAAGGAACACCTATGTGAGAATGCTGTGACTACAGCTCAGCGTTCAACACCATAGTACCCTCAAAGCTCATCACTAAGCTAAGGACCCTGGGACTAAACACCTCCCTCTGCAACTGGATCCTGGACTTCCTGACGGGCCGCCCCCCAGGTGGTAAGGGTAGGTAACAACACATCCGCCACGGTGATCCTCAACATGGGGGCCCCTCAGGGGTGCGTGCTCAGTCTCCTTCTGTACTCCCTGTTCAATCATGACTGCACGGCCAAGCACGACTCCAACACCATCATTAACCTCTCTAGGCTAGATGGGAAGTTACCGTCCCACCTGACCAACATCCAGTGAAGGGCGCCAAATTCAAACTACAGAATTGTAGATATTTAACATTCTTGAAAATACACATGCAATATGTCAAAATAAAGCTTAACTTCTTGTTAATCCAGCCGCGGTGTGAGACAGCCTATAGGGAGGAGGTCAGTGACCTCACCGTGAGGTGCTAGGCCAACAATCTCTCTCTCAACGTGATCAAGACAAAGGAGATGATCGTGGACTACAGGAAAAGGAGAACCAGAGTACGCCCTCTTTCTCATCGACAGGGCTGCAGTGGACCAACAAACTAACATGGTCCAAACACACCATGACAGTTGAGAAGAGGGCACGACAAAACCTTTTCCCCCTCAGGAGATTGAAAAGATTTGACATGGGCCCCCAGATCCTCAAAAGGTTCTACAGCTGCACCATTGAGAGCATCCTGACTAGTTGCATCACTGCCTGGTACGACAACTGCTCGGCTTCCGACCGCAAGGCACTACAGAGGGTAGTGCGAAGTGCCCAGTCCATCACTGGGGCCAAGCTTGCTGCCATCGAGGACCTCTATACCAGGCAGTGTCAGAGGAAGGCCCAGAAAATTGTCAAAGACCCCAGCCACACCAGTCATAGACTGTTCTCTCTGCTACCGCACGGCAAGCGGTACCAGAGTGCCAAGTCTAGGTCCAAGAGGCTTCTAAACAGCTTCTACCCCCAAGCCATAAGACTCCTGAACATCTTATCAAATGGCTACCTAGTCAAATGGCTATTTTAATTTCCCCCCCACCCCTCCCCTCTCCACACCACTGCCACTCTCTGTTGTCATCTATGCATAGTCACTTTAATTAACTCTACCTACATGTAGATATTACCTGAACTAACCGGTGCCCCCACACATTGACTCTGTACCGGTACCCCCTGTATATAGCCTCCACATTGACTCTGTACTGGTACCCCCTGTATATAGCCTCCACATTGACTCTGTACCAGTCTCTCTTGTATATAGCCTCCACATTGACTCTGTACCGGTACCCCCTGTATATAGCCTCCACATTGACTCTGTACCGGTACCCCCTGTATATAGCCTCCACATTGACTCTGTACCGTAACACCCTGTATATAGCCTCCACATTGACTCTGTACCGGTACCCCCTGTATATAGCCTCCACATTGACTCTGTACCGGTACCCCCTGTATATAGCCTCCACATTGACTCTGTACCGTAACACCCTGTATATAGCCTCCACATTGACTCTGTACCGGTACCCCCTGTATATAGCCTCCACATTGACTCTGTACCGTAATACCCTGTATATAGCCTCCACATTGACTCTGTACCGGTACCCCCTGTATATATCCTCCACATTGACTCTGTACCGGTACCCCCTGTATATAGCCTCCAAATTGACTCTGTACCGTAACACCCTGTATATAGCCTCCACATTGACTCTGTACCGGTACCCCCTGTATATAGCCTCCACATTGACTCTGTACCGTAATACCCTGTATATAGCCTCCACATTGACTCTGTACCGTAATACCCTGTATATAGCCTCCACATTGACTCTGTACCGTAATACCCTGTATATAGCCTCCACATTGACTCTGTACCAGTACCCCTGTATATAGCCTCCACATTGACTCTGTACCGTAATACCCTGTATATAGCCTCCACATTGACTCTGTACCGGTACCCCCTGTATATATCCTCCACATTGACTCTGTACCGGTACCCCCTGTATATAGCCTCCAAATTGACTCTGTACCGTAACACCCTGTATATAGCCTCCACATTGACTCTGTACCGGTACCCCCTGTATATAGCCTCCACATTGACTCTGTACCGTAATACCCTGTATATAGCCTCCACATTGACTCTGTACCGTAATACCCTGTATATAGCCTCCACATTGACTCTGTACTGGTACCCCCTGTATATAGCCTCCACATTGACTCTGTACCGGTACCCCTGTATATAGTCTCCACATTGACTCTGTACCGTAATACCCTGTATATAGCCTCCACATTGACTCTGTACTGGTACCCCCTGTATATAGCCTCCACATTGACTCTGTACCGGTACCCCCTGTATATAGTCTCCACATTGACTCTGTACCGTAATACCCTGTATATAGCCTCCACATTGACTCTGTACCGGTACCCCCTGTATATAGTCTCCACATTGACTCTGTAATGGTACCCCCCTGTATATAGCCTCCACATTGACTCTGTACCGTAATACCCTGTATATAGCCTCCACATTGACTCTGTACTGGTACCCCCTGTATATAGCCTCCACATTGACTCTGTACCGGTACCCCCTGTATATAGTCTCCACATTGACTCTGTACCGTAATACCCTGTATATAGCCTCCACATTGACTCTGTACCGGTACCCCCTGTATATAGTCTCCACATTGACTCTGTACTGGTACCCCCCTGTATATAGTCTCCACATTGACTCTGTACCGGTACCCCCTGTATATAGTCTCCACATTGACTCTGTACTGGTACCCCCCTGTATATAGTCTCCACATTGACTCTGTACCCCCCCTTGTATTTGTTATTTTACTGCTGCTCTTTAATTACTTGTTACTTTAATCTCTTGTTATTTATCTGTATTTTTTGGAACTGCACTGTTGGTTAGGGGCTCGTAAGTCTACAGGTCTACCTGTTGTATTCAGCATTTCACTGTGAGGTCTACCTACACCTGTTTTATTCAGCATTCACTGTAAGGTCTACTAAGCCTGTTGTATTATTTTATTTGAAATACATCAAACACATGGCCTAATGCAATTCCATTCGCTCCATGCCAGACCTTATTATGAGCTGTTATTCCCTCAGCAGTCTCCTGTGACACACACAGAGGAATTCAGAACAATCCAGTCCAAGAGAGATTAGGAAGCAGAGTAAATGAGAGAGGGAGAAAGACAAAGGATATTTAATAAGGAGACACATGACAAGAACACAAGAAGACAGTCAAGAAAGGTTCTCATTTATCTTGTAGTGACGAGAGAGAGAGAGAGAGAGAGAGAGAGAGAGAGAGAGAGAGAGAGAGAGAGAGAGAGAGAGACAGAGACAGAGACAGAGACAGAGACAGAGACAGAGACAGAGACAGAGAGAGAGAGAGACAGAGAGAGAGAGAGAGAGAGAGAGACAGAGAGAGAGAGAGAGAGAGAGATATGGGGGTAACAGCAGTTGTGGGTATGTGCCTGTTGTGGGTATGTGCCTCAGCCCTGGGGCAAAGTGGTGGTAGGATAGAGACTAGTGATAGTCGTGGTGGTAGTATAGAGACTAGTGGTGGTAGTATAGAGACTGGTGGTAGTATAGAGACTAGTGGTGGTATAGAGACTAGCGGTGGTAGTATAGAGACTGGTGGTAGTATAGAGTCTAGTGGTGGTAGTGTAGAGACTGGTGGTAGTATAGAGACTAGTGGTGATAGTATAGAGACTGGTGGTAGTATAGAGACTGGTGGTGGTAGTATAGAGAATGGTGGTGGTAGTATAGAGACTAGTGGTGGTAGTATAGAGACTAGGGGTGGTAGTATAGAGACTAGGGGTGGTAGTATAGAGACTAGTGGTGGTAGTATAGAGACTAGGGGTGGTAGTATAGAGACTAGGGGTGGTAGTATAGAGACTAGTGGTGGTAGTATAGAGAATGGTTCACCTGGTAGAGCAGACCATTTAACTGGTGATACTAGTGGAACTAGTGATGACACTAGTAGCCCTGAGATTGTAATTGGTCAAACCGTTGATACTGGTAATGATGGAACTGGCGTCGGTGGTCCGACTGGTTCCGTGGGCCGTCTGCTGGTAATACCGATGGACGGAAGCCACTGGGTGGGGGTTAAGGCCATCGCCGAGGAGATGGGTCGCCGTGGACACCAGGTTACCGTGGTGATCCCCGAGGTGAGCATGCGTCTGGGCCCCAGCAGCAACTGCAGGACTGTGTCATATCCTGTCCCATACGGCCAGGAGACAGTGGACATGCTGATGGACAAGCATGCAGATAACCTGCGTGCTGCCACACTGCCCCTAGTGGAGCGGATGACTCAACGCATGGCTAATATCCAGAATGTCAGCTCCTTCATACTGACTACTGCTGAGAGTCTGCTGTTCAACACCACACTAATCACATCTCTGGAACAGCAGGTCAGTCAGGTCAGGGTGTGTGTGTGTGTGTGTGTGTGTGTGTGAGCTTGTGTGTTCCTCCTCCTTACCTCCTTCTCTCTCTCTCTCTCTCTCCTTCCCTCCCTCTCTCCCCCTCTCTAATTCCCTCCCTCTCTCACTCTCTCCTTCCCTCCCTCTCTCCACCTCTCTCTCTCTCTCTCTCCCCCTCTCTCCTTCCTTCCTTCTCTCCCTCTCTATCTCCCCCTCTCCTTCCCTCTCTCCTTCTCCCTCTCCTTCCCTCTCTCCCTCTCCCTCTTCTTCCCTCTCTCCCTCTCATTCCCCCTCTCTCCCTCTCTCCTTCCCTCCTTCTCCCTCTCTCCATCCTTCCCTCTCTCTCCAGGGTTTTGATGCAGTGTTGACCGACCCGCTGGTCCCTACAGGCAGTCTGATAGCCAGGCGTCTGGGCGTTCCGTCTGTGTGTCTGCTCAGAGGGATACCCTGTGGTCTGGACCTGGCCTCAGCCGCCTGCCCTTCTCCTCCATCTTACGTTCCACGCTTCTTCACCAAATACACACATAGCATGAGCTTTCCACAAAGGGTGGGCAATGTACTGGTGAGGACACGCACACGACTGCATACACGACCTTACGCACACACACTGCACATGCATGCACACACACACACACACACACACACACACCCTGGGCAGCAGGGTAGCCTAGTGGTTAGAGTGTTGGGCCAGTTACCGGAAGGTTGTAAGTTCAAATCCCAGAGCTGACAAGGTTCAAATCTGTTGTTCTGCCCCTGAACAAGGCAGTTAGACAGTGCCCCTGAACTGTTCCTAGGCCGTCAATAAGAATTTGTTCTTAACTGACTTGCCTAGTTAAATAAAGGTAAACTTTTTTTTAAACACACATGACACAACCGTACACACATACAGTTGAAGTCGGAAGTTTACATACACTTAGGTTGGAGTCATTAAAACTTGTTTTTCAACCACTCCACAAATTTCTTGTTAACAAACTATAGTTTTGGTAAGTTGGTTAGGACATCTACTTTGTGCATGACACAGGTCATTTTTCCAACAATTGTTTACAGACAGATTATTTCACTTATAATTGACTGTATCACAATTCAAGTGGGTCAGAATTTCACATACACTAAGTTGACTGTGCCTTTAAACAACTTGGAAAATTCCAGAAAATTATGTCATGGCTTTAGAAGCTTCTGATAGGCTAATTGACATAATTTGAGTCAATTGGAGGTGTACATGTGTATGTATTTCAAGGCCTACCTTCAAACTCAGTGCCTCTTTGCTTGACATCATGGGAAAATCTAAAGAAATCAGCCATAAAAATTATAGACCTCCACAAGTCTTGTTCATCCTTGGGAGGAATTTCCAAACGCCTGAAGGTACCACATGAATCTGTTTAAACAATAGTACAGAAGTATAAACACCATGGGACCACGCAGCCGTCATACCGCTCAGGAAGGAGATGCGTTCTGTCTCCTAGAGATGAACGTACTTTGGTGCGTTGTGAAGATGCTGGAGGAAACCGGTACAAAAGTATCTATATCCACAGTAAAACGAGTCCTATATCAACACAACCTGAAAGGCCGCTCAGCAAGGAAGAAGCCATTGCTTCAAAACCGCCATAAAAAATCCAGACTACGGTTTGCAACTGCACATGGGGACAAAGATCATACTTGTTGGAGAAATGTCCTCTTGTCTGGTGAAACAAAAATAGAACTGTTTGGCCATAATGACCACCGTTATGTTTGGAGGATAAAGGGGGAGGCTTGCAAGCCGAAGAACACCATCCCAACCGTGAAGCACGGGGGTGGCAGCATCATGTTGTGGGGG
This sequence comes from Oncorhynchus mykiss, assembly GCF_057628025.1. NCBI lineage: Eukaryota > Metazoa > Chordata > Actinopteri > Salmoniformes > Salmonidae > Oncorhynchus > Oncorhynchus mykiss. The sequence continues at coordinate 44,095,321 of NC_143049.1, read as the reverse complement.
TGCTTTGCTACAAGAGGTACTGGTGCACTTCACAAAATAGATGGCATCACGAGGTAGGAAAATTATATGAATTATATTGAAGCAACATCTCAAGACATCAGTCAGGAAGTTAAAGCTTGGTCGCAAATGGGTCTTCCAAATGGACAATGACCCCAAGCATACTTCCAAAGTTGTAGCAAAATGGCTCAAGGACAACAAAGTCAAGGTATTGGAGTGGCCATCACAAAGCCCTGACCTCCATCCCATAGAACATTTGTGGGCAGAACTGAAAAAGTGTGTTAAGTTAAAGAATTTTAAGGCAATGCTACCAAATACTAATTGAGTGCATGTAAACTTCTGATCCACTGGGAATGTGATGAAAGAAATTAAAGCTGAAATAAATCATTCTATGACATTTCACATTCTTAAAATAAAGTGGTGATCCTGACTGACCTAAGACAGGGAATTTTTACTAGGATTAAATGTCAGGACTTGTGAAAAACTGTGTCACGACTTCCGCCAAAGTCAGTTCCTCTCCTTGTTCGGGCGGCGTTCGGCAGTCGGCGTCGCCGGTCTTCTAGCCATCATCCATCCACTTTTCATTTTCCATTTGTTTTGTCTTGTCTTCCCACACACCTGGTTCCAATTCCCTCATTACATGTTGTGTATTTAACCCTCTGTTCCCCCCATGTCCTTTCCCGGAATTGTTTATATTAAGTGCATATGCACGTTTATCTGGTCTGCGATGGGTTTTGTACCCATTTGACTGTTTGTTCTGATTCCGGTGGTTTTATGTGTTTTTGCTGGTAGTATAGAGACTGGTGGTAGTATAGAGACTGGTGGTAGTGTAGAGACTGGTGGTAGTATAGAGACTGGTGGTAGTGTAGGTGGTAGTATAGAGACTGCTGGTAGTATAGAGACTGGTGGTAGTATAGAGACCGGTGGTAGTATAGAGACTGGTGGTAGTATAGAGACTGGTGGTAGTGTAGAGACTGGTGGTAGTATAGAGACTGCTGGTAGTATAGAGACTGGTGGTAGTATAGAGACCGGTGGTAGTATAGAGACTGCTGGTAGTATAGAGACTGGTGGTAGTATAGAGACTGGTGGTAGTATAGAGACTGGTGGTAGTATAGAGACTGCTGGTAGTATAGAGACTGGTGGTAGTATAGAGACTGGTGGTAGTATAGAGACTGCTGGTAGTATAGAGACTGGTGGTAGTATAGAGACTGCTGGTAGTATAGAGACTGGTGGTAGTATAGAGACCGGTGGTAGTATAGAGACTGCTGGTAGTATAGAGACCGGTGGTAGTATAGAGACTGCTGGTAGTATAGAGACTGCTGGTAGTATAGAGACTGCTGGTAGTATAGAGACTGGTGGTAGTATAGAGACTGCTGGTAGTATAGAGACTGGTGTTAGTATAGAGACTTCTGGTAGTGTAGAGACTGGTGGTAGTATAGAGACTGCTGGTAGTATAGAGGCTGCTGGTAGTATAGAGACTGCTGGTAGTATAGAGACTGCTGGTAGTATAGAGATTGCTGGTAGTATAGAGACTGGTGGTAGTATAGAGACTGCTGGTAGTATAGAGACTGTGGTAGTATAGAGACTGGTGGTAGTATAGAGACTGCTGGTAGTATAGAGACTGGTGGTAGTATAGACTCTGGTGGTAGGTGGCTCTCCTGACCTCCCTGCCGTCAGTACACAACACACCCCTTACAAACTGAGTTGAAATGTATTCGGTTAAGGTGTATGTAAACTACTGACTTCAACTATACATGGACTCATTCACATTCACTCACTCATTCACACTCACTCATTCACACTCACTCATTCACACTCATTTACACTCACTCATTCACACTCACTCACTCATTCACACTCATTTACACTCACTCATTCACACTCACTCACTCATTCACACTCACTCACTCACTCACTCACTCATTCACACTCACTCACTCACTCACTCATTCACACTCACTCACTCACTCACTCACTCATTCACACTCACTCACTCACTCATTCACACTCACTCATTCACACTCACTCACTCACTCACTCATTCACACTCACTCACTCATTAATACAAACCACAAACATGCCTTCTTCATCTGGTTCTATAGGTGAGTCTGGTGGAGCCGTTGCTATGCCGACTGCTGTACTTGCGCTTCGACCAGCTGGCCAATCGCTTCCTGGGAGAGGATGTGGGTGTGGCCGAGGTACTGGCAGACACCGCCCTCTGGTTGCTAAGGTACAACTGCAGTTCCCCTGCACACACATTCTGGTTGCTAAGGTACGACTGCAGTTCCCCTGCACACACATTATGGTTGCTAAGGTACGACTGCAGTTCCCCTGCACACACATTCTGGTTGCTAAGGTACGACTGCAGTTCCCCTGCACGCTCTCCAACATGACATTTTGTTGTTAATCTAAGGTATGACTTTACGCTGGAGTTTCCTCGCCCTCTCATGCCTAATATGGTGCTGGTGGGAGGGATCAACTGCCATGTCAGGAACCCTCTGCCACAGGTGAGTGAGTGTGCTTGTTGATTGGTCCAAAACACTGTGCTGACGAAGGGTTAAAATGCTCTTGCTGTCGGCTAATTGAATTTGCTATATTAACTCTGTGTGTGTGTGTGTGTGTGTGTGTGTGTGTCTGTGTGTAGGAGCTGGAGCAGTGGGTGTCAGGGGAACATGGCTTCATGGTGTTCTCTCTGGGCTCCATGGTGGCGTCTCTACCAGAAGACATCACTCACATCTTCCTACAGGCCTTCACCCTCATACCACAGAAGGTAAACACAGTCAGACCCTCACACTAAGATACCGTCAACTAACCTGTGTGTGTGTGTGTGTGTGTGTGTGTGTGTGTGTGTGTGTGTGTGTGTGTGTGTGTGTGTGTGTGTGTGTGTGTGTGTGTGTGTGTGTGTGTGTGTGTGTGTAGGTCCTGTGGCGGTACTCTGGGCCTGTTCCTGGCAACGTTCCAGACAACGTGAAGATGATGAAGTGGATCCCTCAGAATGATCTGCTGGGTACGTAGATCTAGAACAGACAGATGATGAAGTAGATCCCTCAGAATGATCTGCTGGGTACGTAGATCTAGAACAGACAGATGATGAAGTAGATCCCTCAGAATGATCTGCTGGGTACGTAGATCTAGAACAGACAGATGATGAAGTAGATCCCTCAGAATGATCTGCTGGGTACGTAGATCTAGAACAGACAGATGATGAAGTAGATCCCTCAGAATGATCTGTTGGGTACGTAGATCTAGAACAGACAGATGATGAAGTAGATCCCTCAGAATGATCTGTTGGGTACGTAGATCTAGAACAGACAGATGATGAAGTAGATCTCTCAGAATGATCTGCTGGGTACGTAGATCTAGAACAGACAGATGATGAAGTAGATCCCTCAGAATGATCTGCTGGGTACGTAGATCTAGAACAGACAGATGATGAAGTAGATCCCTCAGAATGATCTGCATCATATAAATACAACATATAAATGCAAAATGTGCCAGGATCTGTCTGATCTGTCTGTCTGTCTGTCTGTCTGTCTGTCTGTCTGTCTGATCTGTGTGTGTTAGCTCACCATGGTGCACGGGCCTTCCTGACCCACAGCGGGACCCATGGTCTGTACGAGGGGGTGTGTCACGCCGTTCCCATGGTGATGCTGCCGTTGTTTGGCGACCAACCTGACAACGCTCAGCGATTGGCCAGTAAGGGAGTGGGCGTGGTTCTGGATATTAACCATATCACAGTGGAAACACTGCTACAGGCGCTGGACGAGGTTGTCAACAACCCCAGGTGAGACGGTCAGAGGCGCGTGAGACGGTCAGAAGAGTGGGTGAGACGGTCAGAGGAGTGGGTGAGACGGTCAGAGGAGTGGGTGAGACGGTCAGAGGAGTGGGTGAGACGGTCAGAGGAGTGGGTGAAACGGTCAGAGGAGTGAGTGAGACGGTCAGAGGAGTGGGTGAGACGGTCAGAGGAGTGGGTGAGACGGTCAGAGGAGTGGGTGAGACGGTCAGAGGAGTGGGTGAGACGGTCAGAGGAGTGGGTGAAACGGTCAGAGGAGTGAGTGAGACGGTCAGAGGAGTGGGTGAGACGGTCAGAGGAGTGGGTGAGACGGTCAGAGGAGTGGGTGAAACGGTCAGAGGAGTGAGTGAGACGGTCAGAGGAGTGGGTGAGACGGTCAGAGGAGCGTGAGACGGTCAGAGGAGCGGGTGAGGCGGTCAGAGGAGTGGGTGAGACGGTCAGAGGAGTGGGTGAGGCGGTCAGAGGAGCGGGTGAGACGGTCAGAGGAGCGGGTGAGACGGTCAGAGGAGCGGGTGAGGCGGTCAGAGGAGTGGGTGAGGCGGTCAGAGGAGTGGGTGAGACGGTCAGAGGAGTGGGTGAGACGGTCAGAGGAGTGGGTGAGGCGGTCAGATGAGTGGGTGAGACGGTCAGAGGAGTGGATGAGACGATCAGAGGAGTGGGTGAGACGGTCAGAGGAGTGGGTGAGGCGGTCAGAGGAGTGGGTGAGGCGGTCAGAGGAGTGGGTGAGACGGTCAGAGGAGTGGGTGAGGCGGTCAGAGGAGTGGGTGAGACGGTCAGAGGAGTGGGTGAGACGGTCAGAGGAGTGGGTGAGACGGTCAGAGGAGTGGGTGAGACGGTCAGAGGAGTGGGTGAGGCGGTCAGAGGAGTGGGTGAGACGGTCAGAGGAGTGGGTGAGGCGGTCAGAGGAGTGGGTGAGGCGGTCAGAGGAGTGGGTGAGACGGTCAGAGGAGTGGGTGAGGCGGTCAGAGGAGTGGGTGAGACGGTCAGAGGAGTGGGTGAGACGGTCAGAGGAGTGGGTGAGACGGTCAGAGGAGTGGGTGAGACGGTCAGAGGAGTGGGTGAGACGGTCAGAGGAGCGGGTGAGATGGTCAGAGGAGTGGGTGAGACGGTCAGAGGAGTGGGTGAGACGGTCAGAGGAGCGTGAGAGGCGGTCAGAGGAGCGGGTGAGACGGTCAGAGGAGCGGGTGAGACGGTCAGAGGAGGGTGAGACGGTCAGAGGAGCGTGAGAGACGGTCAGAGGAGCGTGAGAGACGGTCAGAGGAGCGTGAGAGACGGTCAGAGGAGAGGGTGAGGCGGTCAGAGGAGTGGGTGAGACGGTCAGAGGAGTGGGTGAGACGGTCAGAGGAGTGGGTGAGACGGTCAGAGGAGTGGGTGAGGCGGTCAGAGGAGTGGGTGAGACGGTCAGAGGAGTGGGTGAGACGGTCAGAGGAGTGGGTGAGACGGTCAGAGGAGTGGGTGAGGCGGTCAGAGGAGTGGGTGAGACGGTCAGAGGAGTGGGTGAGACGGTCAGAGGAGTGGGTGAGACGGTCAGAGGAGTGGGTGAGACGGTCAGAGGAGTGGGTGAGACGGTCAGAGGAGTGGGTGAGACGGTCAGAGGAGTGGGTGAGACGGTCAGAGGAGTGGGTGAGACGGTCAGAGGAGTGGGTGAGACGGTCAGAGGAGTGGGTGAGGCGATCAGAGGAGTGGGTGAGGCGGTCAGAGGAGTGGGTGAGGCGGTCAGAGGAGTGGGTGAGACGGTCAGAGGAGTGGGTGAGACGGTCAGAGGAGTGGGTGAGACGGTCAGAGGAGTGGGTGAGGCGGTCAGATGAGTGGGTGAGACGGTCAGAGGAGTGGGTGAGACGGTCAGAGGAGTGGGTGAGGCGGTCAGAGGAGTGGGTGAGGCGGTCAGAGGAGTGGGTGAGGCGGTCAGAGGAGTGGGTGAGACGGTCAGAGGAGTGGGTGAGACGGTCAGAGGAGTGGGTGAGACGGTCAGAGGAGTGGGTGAGACGGTCAGAGGAGTGGGTGAGACGGTCAGAGGAGTGGGTGAGACGGTCAGAGGAGTGGGTGAGACGGTCAGAGGAGTGGGTGAGACGGTCAGAGGAGTGGGTGAGACGGTCAGAGGAGTGGGTGAGACGGTCAGAGGAGTGGGTGAGACGGTCAGAGGAGCGGGTGAGACGGTCAGAGGAGGGTGAGACGGTCAGAGGAGCGTGAGAGACGGTCAGAGGAGCGTGAGAGACGGTCAGAGGAGAGGGTGAGGCGGTCAGAGGAGTGGGTGAGACGGTCAGAGGAGTGGGTGAGACGGTCAGAGGAGTGGGTGAGACGGTCAGAGGAGCGGGTGAGACGGTCAGAGGAGCGGGTGAGACGGTCAGAGGAGCGGGTGAGACGGTCAGAGGAGCGGGTGAGACGGTCAGAGGAGGGTGAGACGGTCAGAGGAGCGTGAGAGACGGTCAGAGGAGCGTGAGAGACGGTCAGAGGAGCGTGAGAGACGGTCAGAGGAGCGTGAGAGACGGTCAGAGGAGAGGGTGAGGCGGTCAGAGGAGTGGGTGAGACGGTCAGAGGAGTGGGTGAGACGGTCAGAGGAGTGGGTGAGACGGTCAGAGGAGTGGGTGAGACGGTCAGAGGAGTGGGTGAGACGGTCAGAGGAGTGGGTGAGACGGTCAGAGGAGTGGGTGAGACGGTCAGAGGAGTGGGTGAGACGGTCAGAGGAGTGGGTGAGACGGTCAGAGGAGTGGGTGAGACGGTCAGAGGAGTGGGTGAGACGGTCAGAGGAGTGGGTGAGACGGTCAGAGGAGTGGGTGAGACGGTCAGAGGAGCGGGTGAGACGGTCAGAGGAGGGTGAGACGGTCAGAGGAGCGTGAGAGACGGTCAGAGGAGCGTGAGAGACGGTCAGAGGAGAGGGTGAGGCGGTCAGAGGAGTGGGTGAGACGGTCAGAGGAGTGGGTGAGACGGTCAGAGGAGTGGGTGAGACGGTCAGAGGAGCGGGTGAGACGGTCAGAGGAGCGGGTGAGACGGTCAGAGGAGCGGGTGAGACGGTCAGAGGAGCGGGTGAGACGGTCAGAGGAGGGTGAGACGGTCAGAGGAGCGTGAGAGACGGTCAGAGGAGCGTGAGAGACGGTCAGAGGAGCGTGAGAGACGGTCAGAGGAGCGTGAGAGACGGTCAGAGGAGAGGGTGAGGCGGTCAGAGGAGTGGGTGAGACGGTCAGAGGAGTGGGTGAGACGGTCAGAGGAGTGGGTGAGACGGTCAGAGGAGTGGGTGAGGCGGTCAGAGGAGTGGGTGAGACGGTCAGAGGAGTGGGTGAGACGGTCAGAGGAGTGGGTGAGACGGTCAGAGGAGTGGGTGAGGCGGTCAGAGGAGTGGGTGAGACGGTCAGAGGAGTGGGTGAGACGGTCAGAGGAGCGGGTGAGGCGGTCAGAGGAGCGGGTGAGGCAGTCAGAGGAGCGGGTGAGGCGGTCAGAGGAGTGGGTGAGACGGTCAGAGGAGCGGGTGAGGCGGTCAGAGGAGCGGGTGAGACGGTCAGAGGAGTGGGTGAGACGGTCAGAGGAGTGGGTGAGACGGTCAGAGGAGTGGGTGAGACGGTCAGAGGAGTGGGTGAGACGGTCAGAGGAGTGGGTGAGACGGTCAGAGGAGTGGGTGAGACGGTCAGAGGAGTGGGTGAGACGGTCAGAGGAGTGGGTGAGACGGTCAGAGGAGTGGGTGAGACGGTCAGAGGTATATATTGTTGTTCAATGTATATACTGCATTCTAGTCATGGTCCATCCTATATAACTATTGCTGTCCACACCTTTTCTATTCTGTCTATACACACCACTATATCTTTATATTCCAGACTCTGACATTGTTCGTTCTGATATTTCTTAATTCCTTTCTTTTTATTTTGGGGATTTGTTGTACGTTGTTAGGTATTATTACTGCAGTGTTGGAACACAAGTGTTTTTCTGCACCTGCGATAACATCTGCATAATATGTGTGTGTATCAAACACTATAACTAAATGAGTTGGGGCCCTCTGGAGGTCGAGGCTCCTGGGGATTTTCCCCGGTTGGTAATCGGGCCATGGTGTGTCTTTCTACAGGTATAAGTCCAGTGTGCTGAAGCTCTCAGCCATTCACAAGGACCAACCAGTGGACCCCCTGGAGCTCTCTGCCTATTGGACAGAGTTTGTGATGCGCCACAAAGGGGCAGGCCACCTGAGAGCCGCCGCCCACGACCTCAACTGGTTCCAGTACCACAGCTTGGATGTGATTGGCCTGTTGATCGTCGCGGCGACGGCCGTTGTCATGATGACGTTAAAGTGCTTATCGCTGTGCGTGCGGAGGTTCACAACCAGGAAGATTAAGGAGGACTGACCAGTAGGGGCGGAGCCTAGAGGCAACAACAGATATCCACATTTATTTTAAATTTCCTAAAATGTTGTGTATTCAAATTGTGTATATCAACTTCTCCTAATAAACACCTGGAGGACGGACAGCCGTCCCCCTTGTTCTGTCCCACCACCAGCACACCTGGGTCTCCTTCAGTAGAGAGGCAACTGAGTGAAATGGCAACATCTCCATCTGAGGATAAAGGAACCAACCAAGAGGGAATCAGAAGCAAAGCAAAAAAGGACTGTACACTAATGAACTAATGAATACACCACAGATGTCTTCAGGACATAAAGATGGTGGTGTGTTTTTCTGTTTCAGTGTCGGGGAGAGTAATCCTAACCACGCCAATACAACTGTTCAGTGGATTAAAACCACACAAACGTTTATTATGCACTCATTAGAATTACAGTCTGATCTGGTCCACTGTTGACGACAAATCTAATCCACTGTTATGTTCCACAGCTAAATAAAAACAGAGAACTGTTCTCAAACAGAGAACTGATCAACAAACAAAACCAAACAGGTGCAGGTTTAGGAGGGGTTCTGAAAGACACTCGTGTCCACTGACAGTTGACTAGCAACAACAACTGGGACCTAAAAGACACCCACCTTGAGCGCCCTCTAAATGTACCCAGGAAGGAAAACAAAAGAAAAACACAAAATTAAAGACAGGATGTACACCAAATTAGGGAAATGTATTTATTTATTTAGGCAAGTCAGTTCAGAACAAATTCTTATTTTACAATGACGGCCTCCTAGAAGGCAAAAGGCCTCCTGCGGGGACGGGGGCCTGGGATTAAAAATAAAAATAAATATAAATATAGGACAAAACACATGACAGGAGAGACACCACAACACTACATAAAGAGAGACACCACAACACTACATAAAGAGAGACACCACAACACTACATAAAGAGAGACAACACAACACTACATAAAGAGAGACACCACAACACTACATAAAGAGAGACACCACAACACTACATAAAGAGAGACACCACAACACTACATAAAGAGAGACCTAAGACACCACAACACTACATAAAGAGAGACCACACAACACTACATAAAGAGAGACACCACAACACTACATAAAGAGAGACACCACAACACTACATAAAGAGAGACACCACAACACTACATAAAGAGAGACACCACAACACTACATAAAGAGAGACCTAAGACACCACAACACTACATAAAGAGAGACACCACAACACTACATAAAGAGAGACACCACAACACTACATAAAGAGAGACCTAAGACACCACAACACTACATAAAGAGAGACACCACAACACTACATAGAGAGAGACACCACAACACTACATAAAGAGAGACACCACAACACTACATAAAGAGAGACACCACAACACTACATAAATAGAGACACCACAACACTACATAAAGAGAGACACCACAACACTACATAAAGAGAGACACCACAACACTACATAAAGAGAGACACCACAACACTACATAAATAGAGACACCACAACACTACATAAAGAGAGACACCACAACACTACATAAAGAGAGACCTAAGACACCACAACACTACATAAAGAGAGATCTAAGACAACACAACACTACATAAAGAGAGACCTAAGACAACACTACATAAAGAGAGACACCACAACACTACATAAATAGAGACAACACAACACTACATAAAGAGAGACACCACAACACTACATAAAGAGAGACACCACAACACTACATAAAGAGAGACACCACAACACTACATAAAGAGAGACACCACAACACTACATAAAGAGAGACCTAATACAACACAACACTACATAAAGAGAGACACCACAACACTACATAAAGAGAGACACCACAACACTACATAAAGAGAGACAACACAACACTACATAAAGAGAGACACCACAACACTACATAAAGAGAGACACCACAACACTACATAAAGAGAGACAACACAACACTACATAAAGAGAGACACCACAACACTACATAAAGAGAGACACCACAACACTACATAAAGAGAGACACCACAACACTACATAAAGAGAGACAACACAACACTACATAAAGAGAGACACCACAACACTACATAAAGAGAGACACCACAACACTACATAAAGAGAGACCCCACAACACTACATAAAGAGAGACACCACAACACTACATAAAGAGAGACACCACAACACTACATAAAGAGAGACCTAAGACAACAACATACCAAGGCAGCAACACATGACAACACAGCATGGCAGCAGCACATGGTAGCAGCACATGGTAGCAACACAACATGGTAGCAGCACAACATGGTAGCAGCACAACATGGTAGCAGCACAACATGGTAGCAACACAGCATGGTAGCAACACAGCATGGCAGCAACACAACATGGCAGCAACACAACATGGTAGCAGCACAACATGGTAGCAACACAACATGGTAGCAGCACAACATGGTAGCAACACAACATGGTAGCAACACAACATGGTAGCAGAACAAAACAGGGTACAAAAATTATTGGGCAGACAACAGCACAAAGGGCAAGAAGGTAGAGACAACAATACATCACACAAAGCAGCCACAAAATACACAATTGTCAATCATGGACACTCTTACTGAGTCTTTGAATGAAGAGATTGAGGTAAAACTGTCCAGTTTGAGTGTTTGTTGCAGCTCGTTCCAGTCGCTAGCTGCAGAGAACTGAAAAGAGGAGCGACCCAGGGATGTGTGTGTGCTTTGGGGACCTTTAACAGAATGTGTGTTGTATGTGGAGGATGAGGGCTGCAGTAAATATCTCGGTTAGGGGGGAATGAGGCCTAAAAGGGTTTTATAAATAAAACGACGGGTATACAGAGATGACCAGTTTACAGATGAATATAGAGTGCAGTGATGTGTCCTTTCAGGAGCATTGGTGGAAAATCTGCTGGCCGAATGGTAAAGAACATCTAGCCGCTCGAGAGCACCCTTACCTGCCGATCTATAAATCACGTCTCCGTAATCTAGCATGGGTAGGATGGTCATCTGAATCAGGGTTAGTTTGGCATCTGGGGTGAAAGAGGAACGATTACGATAGAGGAAACCAAGTCTAGATTTAACTTTAGCCTGCAGCTTTGATATGTGCTGAGAGAAGGACAGTGTACCGTCTAGCCATACTCCCAAGTACTTGTATGAGGTGACTACCTCAAGCTCTAAACCCTCAGAGGTAGTCATCACACCTGTGGGGAGAGGTGCATTCTTCTTACTAAACCACATGACCTTTGTTTTGGAGGTGTTCAGAACAAGGTTAATGGCAGCGAAAGCTTGTTGGACACTAAGAAAGCTTTGTTGTAGAGCATTTAACACAAAATCCAGGCAGGAGCCAGCTGAGAATAAGACTGTATCATCTGCATATAAATGGATGAGAGCTTCCTACTGCCTGAGCTATGTTGTTGGTGTAAATTGAGAAGAGCGTGGGGCCTAGGATCATACAGACTAGCGAGGTAATCAGTGCTGAAGGGATATACGTGCTAAAGTCCAACCTCAACATAAATGGAAAAAACAAAACCGCTAACACCTTCCCCCCCAACAAATACAGTGCATTCGGAAAGTATTCAGACCCTTGACTTTTTCCACATTCGGTTACGTTACAGCCTTATTCTAAAATGTTCCTCGTCAATCTACACACAATACCCCATAATGACGTCACAATACCCCATAATGACATCACAATACCCCATAATGACATCACAATACCCCATAATGGCAAAGTGAAAACTGTTTGCAAGAAACAATATATAATTAAAAAGGATTCAGAGCCTTTGCTATGAGACTCGAAATTGCCAAATTCTCTTAAACAACGTTGGATGCAGTTTGTGGTAGAGAAATTAACATTCAATTCTCTGGCAACAGCTCTGGTGGACATTCCTGCAGTCAGTATGCCAATTACACATTCCCCCAAAACTTGAGACATCTGTGGCATTGTGATGTGTGAAAAAACTGCACATTTTAGAGGGACTTCTTATTGTCCCCAGTACAAGGTGCACCTGTGTAATGATCATGCTGTTTAATCAGCTTCTTGATATGCCACACCTGTCAGGTGGATGGATTATCTTGGCGAAGGAGAAATTAGCTTTTTGTGGAACTAAAATGGAATGGAACATTTCTGGAGCTTTTTATTTCAACTCCTTACATGTTGTTCACTATAAGGCCATATAAGGCCATGTAAGGCCATGTAAGGCCATGTAAGGCCATATTAGGCCATATTAGGCCATGTAAGGCCATATTAGGCCATATTAGGCCATGTAAGGCCATGTAAGGCCATGTAAGGCAATATTAGGCCATATTTTTATTTTCCCATGACAAGCAGTCAACATCATGAATCACGTCGACAATCTACTGGCAAATCCTTTTAAATCCTGGTCATATGAAGATAAATTATAGATCAAACGTATCGATGCTCAGGGGGCAATTGGACATAAACATTACACATCATATCGCGAAATCGCAAAATTCAACAAGGAAGGAGTCCGTGTGTAACTGCAAGTGTTACATTATTTTCCTTCCCCCTTCCTGCTATTTGGCAGAGAGGGTGTGTGGTCCAGGTCTGGGTTTAAGGGTTTAAAACATTCTCTGGTCTCTTTTCCTTTTTAAAAGGACTAACATTCACACGCAACACCAAGGGACAGAAAAGGTTGAAGACGTTGGTCATGCTGTCAATCCAGCATGACTTCATCCACGTTCAAAACATCTGGGTGATCTCAGACATCATCCACGTTCAAAACATCTGGGTAATCTCAGACTTCATCCACGTTCAAAACATCTGGGTAATCTCAGACTTCATCCACATTCAAAACATCTGGGTAATCTCAGACATCATCCACGTTCAAAACATCTGGGTAATCTCAGACTTCATCCACGTTCAAAACATCTGGGTGATCTCAGACTTCATCCACCTCACCCTAATAATTTGGTCCCTCTCCCTGTCAGAACTTAGTCTACTGTTCTGACTTGGTGATGCGCATGTAGCCTATAGCTTGTTTTAGAGACACGTTATCATTCAATATTGTAAGAGCTTTAATTGTCTGCTTATATGCCCCCTGTATTGATCCTTCGCTGATTGAAATGTGGATAATAATATAAGATGAATATAGTGTCAATGTAAATGTACATTCTGCTAGTATCCGCGTGTGATACATTGAGGGTCTTAAATTAAAGTGATAGAACCAACAAGGACTGTCATTCTACATTTGGGTTGGATAATTAATCAATAGTTGTAATTATGATTTGGAAAGGAGAGCCTTCTAGAGACAGAGTAATGTCCCTAAACATGTGAGGAGAGCCACTAGATTGTAATTTGAGCTAACCTTGCCCCAATCTTTTTCTGATCAAGGTTGGTCTGAAACTGTTGTAACATGTGTTGTCTCTTGCCTGTGAAAGTCAATGTACCCTGGACCCGAATTCAGGAGATGTCTAGAAATGTACAGAAAATTGGAAATGCTAAAATAATTGTGCATATTGTCTCTGTAAAACAGAGAGGTTCTTGACTATCTTTTGACAGGTCCAAGAGGGCACTTGTTCAATCATTGGTGATGAATGTTGTACCTTTGTCCCACTCTTCTAGCATGACTCATTTCGCCCAATACATTGCCACTGTTGCTAAAAATAATTCTCCACAGCGCCTGCAACTTGGTTGGAGTCCCTGTCTGGAAGTTGGGGATCCCACGTCCCTGTCTGGAAGTTGGGGATCCCACGTCCCTGTCTGGAAGTTGGGGATCCCACGTCCCTGTCTGGAAGTTGGGGATCCCACGTCCCTGTCTGGAAGTTGGGGATCCCATGTCCCTGTCTGGAAGTTGGGGATCCCACGTCCCTGTCTGGAAGTTGGGGATCCTGCGTCCCTGTCTGGAAGTTGGGGATCCCACGTCCCTGTCTGGAAGTTGGGGATCCCACGTCCCTGTCTGGAAGTTGGGGATCCCACGTCCCTGTTTGGAAGTTGGGGATCCTGCGTCCCTGTTTGGAAGTTGGGGATCCCACGTCCCTGTCTGGAAGTTGGGGATCCCACGTCCCTGTCTGGAAGTTGGGGATCCCACGTCCCTGTTTGGAAGTTGGGGATCCTGCGTCCCTGTTTGGAAGTTGGGGATCCCACGTCCCTGTTTGGAAGTTGGGGATCCCACGTCCCTGTCTGGAAGTTGGGGATCCCGCGTCCCTGTTTGGAAGTTGGGGATCCCACGTCCCTGTTTGGAAGTTGGGGATCCCACGTCCCTGTTTGGAAGTTGGGGATCCCACGTCCCTGTCTGGAAGTTGGGGATCCTGCGTCCCTGTCTGGAAGTTGGGGATCCCACGTCCCTGTCTGGAAGTTGGGGATCCCGCGTCCCTGTTTGGAAGTTGGGGATCCCACGTCCCTGTCTGGAAGTTGGGGATCCTGCGTCCCTGTTTGGAAGTTGGGGGTCCTGCGTCCCTGTTTGGAAGTTGGGGATCCTAAATTGCCAAATGGGCTGCAGCGTGCAGCATTTTTTCTTCGTTTGTCTAATATGATATATATTATGTAATTTAACACGTTGTGTGTGTGTATTTTTGATGAATTCCCGTGAATAGGACCTCTATTATAATTATAGTATTACCATACTACCCAGAATGAACAGGTGTCCGTTTTTTTCTGTGTGGATTTCCCTTAGGAGTATAGAATATGATGATATAGAAGCTAAAATCTAAATGCTTATATTAAAATGTAATGATTATTATCACACATGAAGTGATAAGAGGATAGAATGTGGAAATGTTTTTGTTTGTGCTTTTCTAATAACCAATTTCTGTGTTAATGCAAGTGACTGATTGAACAAATCCTCCCTATCAGAGTCTGCAATTTGGCAGTACGCCCAGAACCTTGTTTAGAGATTATCTCAGTTTCAAGGTCTCAGCTCACATGTTATGAAACAGTATTGGTCGTCACATGAATGAAGGAAACATTAGTTATGAATGATGTATAAGCTAAATCATGCAAATACACTGCTCAAAACAATAAAGGGAACACTAAAATAACACATCCTTGATCTGAATGAATGAAATATTCTTATTAAATACTTTTTTCTTTACATAGTTGAATGTGCTGACAACAAAATCACACAAAAATTATCAATGGAAATCAAATTTATCAACCCATGGAGGTCTGGATTTGGAGTCACACTCAAAATTAAAGTGGAAAACTACACTACAGGCTGATCCAACTTTGATGTAATGTCCTTAAAACAAGTCAAAATGAGGCTCAGTAGTGTGTGTGGCCTCCACGTGCCTGTATGACCTCCCTACAATGCCTGGGCATGCTCCTGATGAGGTGGCGGATGGTCTCCTGAGGGATCTCCTCTCAGACCTGGACTAAAGCATCCGCCAACTCCTGGACAGTCTGTGGTGCAACGTGGCGTTGGTGGATGGAGCGAGACATGATGTCCCAGATGTGCTCAATTGGATTTAGGTCTGGGGAACGGGCGGACCAGTCCATAGCATCAATGCCTTCCTCTTGCAGGAACTGCTGACACACTCCAGCCACATGAGGTCTAGCATTGTCTTGCATTAGGAGGAACCCAGGGCCAACCGCACCAGCATATGGTCTCACAAGGGGTCTGAGGATCTCATCTCGGTACCTAATGGCAGTAAGGCTACCTTTAGCGAGCACATGGAGGGCTGTGCGGCCCCCAAAGAAATGCCACCCCACACTATGACTGACCCACCGCCAAACCGGTCATGCTGGAGGATGTTGCAGGCAGCAGAACGTTCTCCACGGCGTCTCCAGACTCTGTCACGTCTGTCACATGTGCTCAGTGTGAACCTGCTTTCATCTGTGAAGAGCACAGGGCGCCAGTGGCGAATTTGCCAATCTTGGTGTTCTCTGGCAAATGCCAAACAGTGTTGGGCTGTAAGCACAACCCCCACCTGTGGACGTCGGGCCCTCATACCACCCTCATGGAGTTTGTTTCTGACCGTTTGAGCAGACACATGCACATTTGTGGCCTGCTGGAGGTCATTTTGCAGGGCTCTGGCAGTGCTCCTCCTGCTCCTCCTTGCACAAAGGTGGAGTTAGCGGTCCTGCTGCTGGGTTGTTGCCCTCCTACGGCCTCCTCCACGTCTCCTGATGTACTGGCCTGTCTCCTGGTAGCGCTTCCATGCTCTGGACACTACGCTGACAGACACAGCAAACCTTCTTGCCACAGCTCGCATTGATCTTCCATCCTGGATGAGCTGCACTACCTGAGCCACTTGTGTGGGTTGTAGACTCCGTCTCATGCTACCACTAGAGTGAAAGCACCGCCAGCATTCAAAAGTGACCAAAACATCAGCCAGGAAGCATAGGAACTGAGAAGTGGTCTGTGGTCCCCACCTGCAGAACCACTCCTTTATTGGGGGTGTCTTGCTAATTGACTATAATTTCCACCTGTTGTCTATTCCATTTGCACAACAGCATGTGAAATTTATTGTCAATCAGTGTTGCTTCCTAAGTGGACAGTTTGGTGCGGTTGATGTGTATGATATTGGATGTGATATAGTGAGAGTGTGTATGATGTCTGTATAAGAGTAAGACGATAATGTGTGATGTCCAAATAAATAATAACTCTAATAATTGTAATCCATATGGTATCACCATCATAGTTGCAGCATAATAACCTTTAACATAATTGAAAAACACATCCCAGCATTTCCATAGCAATTGACGTTTCACATGATCATGAAAGAGACCTTGCATTACTCTGGAGACGGCTTCACTACAGTACAAATGTATTCCGTACAGTTTGTTATTATTCCCCAATGCCCCTATTCTGATATCTTCCCCTTGCTTGTTGTAAACATATATAAACTTGTAGACGAATACATAAAAAATATAGACAAACAAGAAACATGTTAAATTATAAAACAGTTCTCCACAATAGAGAGGGAGAGAAGAAAAAATAGTGCATATAGCCTTAATATTAAATTATACACACACACCTGATCTCGCTCTCTTCAGTCACTCTCTCTTTCTCTATTCTATTTTTTCTTCTCTCCCTCTCTCTCTATTGTCGAGAACTGTTTTATAATTTAACATGTTTCTTGTTTGTGGCGCTATCTGCTTTGCTTAATATAAGGAATTTGAAATTATTTATACTTATACTTTTGATACCTAAGTACATTTAGAACCAAATACTTTTATAATTTTTCTCAAGTAGTATTTTACTGGGTGACTTCCACTTTTACTTGAGTAACATTCTATTACGGTATCTATACTTTTACTACTGGGGGAGAGCCGAGATGGAGGCACGGTGGCTTCAACACAATGGTGGGGGAGAGCCGAGATGGAGGCACAGTGGCTTCAACACAATGGTGGGGGAGATTGTGGGGGAGAGCCAAGACGGAGGCACGGTGGCTTCAACACAATGGTGGGGGAGAGCCAAAATGGAGGCACGGTGGCTTCAACATAATGGTGGGGGAGAGCCGAGATGGAGGCACAGTGGCTTCAACACAATGGTGGGGGAGAGCCAAGATGGAGGCACGGTGGCTTCAACACAATGGTGGGGGAGAGCCGAGATGGAGGCACGGTGGCTTCAACACAATGGTGGGGGAGAGCCAAGATGGAGGCACAGTGGCTTCAACATAATGGTGGGGGAGAGCCGAGATGGAGGCACGGTGGCTTCAACACAATGGTGGGGGAGAGCCAAGATGGAGGCACAGTGGCTTCAACATAATGGTGGGGGAGAGTCAAGATGGAGGCACGGTGGCTTCAACAGAATGGTGGGGGAGAGCCGAGATGGAGGCACGGTGGCTTCAACATAATGGTGGGGGAGAGTCAAGATGGAGGCACGGTGGCTTCAACAGAATGGTGGGGGAGAGTCAAGATGGAGGCACGGTGGCTTCAACACAATGGTGGGGGAGAGCCAAGATGGAGGCACAGTGGCTTCAACATAATGGTGGGGGAGAGTCAAGATGGAGGCACGGTGGCTTCAACAGAATGGTGGGGGAGAGTCAAGATGGAGGCACGGTGGCTTCAACATAATGGTGGGGGAGAGTCAAGATGGAGGCACGGTGGCTTCAACAGAATGGTGGGGGAGAGCCGAGATGGAGGCACGGTGGCTTCAACACAATGGTGGGGGAGAGCCGAGATGGAGGCACAGTGGCTTCAACATAATGGTGGGGGAGAGTCTAGATGGAGGCACGGTGGCTTCAACAGAATGGTGGGGGAGAGCCGAGATGGAGGCACGGTGGCTTCAACACAATGGTGGGGGAGAGCCGAGATGGAGGCACGGTGGCTTCAACATAATGGTGGGGGAGAGCCGAGATGGAGGCACGGTGGCTTCAACACAATGGTGGGGGAGAGCCAAGATGGAGGCACAGTGGCTTCAACATAATGGTGGGGGAGAGTCAAGATGGAGGCACGGTGGCTTCAACAGAATGGTGGGGGAGAGTCAAGATGGAGGCACCACGCCCCCTATCAGTCATCTAGTGTATACAGTGCCTTCAGAAATTATTCACACCACTAGACTTTTTCCACACTTTGTGTTACAGTTTAAAATGCATTAAATTGAGATTGTCACACAATACGCCATAAAGTCAAAGTGGAATTATGTTTAGACATTTGTAAAAAATTAATTACAAACTGAAAAGCTGAAAAGTCGTGAGTCAATAATTATTCAATTTGTGTCAAGCTTAAATAGGTTTAGGAGTAAACATTTGCTTAATAAGTCACATACAGATCATTGGAAGGTCGACCAGTGAATTTCAAACGCAGATTCTACCAGACCAGGGAGGTTTTCCAATGCCTCACAAAGGGCACCTATTGGTAGAAATAAAAAAGCAGACAATGAATATCCCTTTGAGCACAGTGAAGTTATTACACTTTGGATGGTGTATCAATAAACCCAGTCACTACAAACATACAGGCGTCTTTCCCAACTTAGATGCCGGAGAGGAAGGACATCGCTCAGGGATTTCACGAGGCCAATGGTGACCTTAAAACAGTTACAATTTAATGGCTGTGATATGAGAAAACTGATGGTTGTCGTTACTCCACATTACTAACCTAAATGACAGTGAAAAGGACAGAATAAAAAATATTCCAAAACATGTATCCTGTTTGCAATAAGGGAGTAAAGTAAAACTGCAAAAAAATGTGGCAAAGAAATTATCTTTATGTCCTGAATACAAAGTGTTATGTTCTGGGAAAATCCAACAGAGTAGCACTCTTCATATTTTCAAGCACGGTGGTGGCCTCATCATGTTATTAGTATGCTTGTCATTGGCAAGGACTAGGGAGTTTATATTTTTATACAAATAAATGGAATAGAGCTAAGCACAGGGAAAAATTCTAGAGAAAATTCTGGTTCAGTCTGCTTTTCAAAAGACACCAGAGACAAATTTACCTTTCAGCAGGACAATAATCTTAAAACACTGGAGTTGCTTACCAAGATGAAATTGAATGTTCCTTAGTGGCCTAGTTAGTCAACTTAAAAGTATCTTGAAAATCTATAGCAAGAGTTGAAAATGGCTGTCTAGCCATGATCAACAACCAACTTGACAGAGTTTGAAGAATATCAAAAATAAAAATGTGCTTATATTGTACAATCCAGGAGTGGAAAGCTCTTACTTAACGACTCTCACAGATGTGTTCACTGGTTCTAACATGTACTGACTCACATATGTGTTCACTGGTTCTAACACGTACTGACTCACATATGTGTTCACTGGTTCTAACATGTACTGACTCACATATGTGTTCACTGGTTCTAACACGTACTGACTCACAGATGTGTTCACTGGTTCTAACATGTACTGACTCACAGATGTGTTCACTGGTTCTAACATGTACTGACTCACATATGTGTTCACTGGTTCTAACACGTACTGACTCACAGATGTGTTCACTGGTTCTAACATGTACTGACTCACAGATGTGTTCACTGGTTCTAACATGTACTGACTCACAGATGTGTTCACTGGTTCTAACATGTACTGACTCACATATGTGTTCACTGGTTCTAACATGTACTGACTCACAGATGTGTTCACTGGTTCTAACATGTCCTGACTCACAGATGTGTTCACTGGTTCTAACATGTACTGACTCACAGATGTGTTCACTGGTTCTAACATGTACTGACTCACAGATGTGTTCACTGGTTCTAACATGTACTGACTCACAGATGTGTTCACTGGTTCTAACATGTCCTGACTCACAGATGTGTTCACTGGTTCTAACATGTACTGACTCACAGATGTGTTCACTGGTTCTAACATGTACTGACTCACAGATGTGTTCACTGGTTCTAACATGTCCTGACTCACAGATGTGTTCACTGGTTCTAACATGTACTGACTCACAGATGTGTTCACTGGTTCTAACATGTACTGACTCACAGATGTGTTCACTGGTTCTAACATGTGCTGACTCACAGATGTGTTCACTGATTCTAACATGTACTGACTCACAGATGTGTTCACTGGTTCTAACATGTACTGACTCACAGATGTGTTCACTGGTTCTAACATGTACTGACTCACAGATGTGTTCACTGGTTCTAACATGTCCTGACTCACAGATGTGTTCACTGGTTCTAACATGTACTGACTCACAGATGTGTTCACTGGTTCTAACATGTACTGACTCACAGATGTGTTCACTGGTTCTAACATGTACTGACTCACAGATGTGTTCACTGGTTCTAACATGTACTGACTCACAGATGTGTTCACTGGTTCTAACATGTGCTGACTCACAGATGTGTTCACTGATTCTAACATGTACTGACTCACAGATGTGTTCACTGGTTCTAACATGTACTGACTCACAGATGTGTTCACTGGTTCTAACATGTACTGACTCACAGATGTGTTCACTGGTTCTAACATGTCCTGACTCACAGATGTGTTCACTGGTTCTAACATGTACTGACTCACAGATGTGTTCACTGGTTCTAACATGTACTGACTCACAGATGTGTTCACTGGTTCTAACATGTACTGACTCACAGATGTGTTCACTGGTTCTAACATGTACTGACTCACAGATGTGTTCACTGGTTCTAACATGTACTGACTCACAGATGTGTTCACTGGTTCTAACATGTACTGACTCACAGATGTGTTCACTGGTTCTAACATGTACTGACTCACAGATGTGTTCACTGGTTCTAACATGTCCTGACTCACAGATGTGTTCACTGGTTCTAACATGTACTGACTCACAGATGTGTTCACTGGTTCTAACATGTACTGACTCACAGATGTGTTCACTGGTTCTAACATGTCCTGACTCACAGATGTGTTCACTGGTTCTAACATGTACTGACTCACAGATGTGTTCACTGGTTCTAACATGTACTGACTCACAGATGTGTTCACTGGTTCTAACATGTCCTGACTCACAGATGTGTTCACTGGTTCTAACATGTACTGACTCACAGATGTGTTCACTGGTTCTAACATGTACTGACTCACAGATGTGTTCACTGGTTCTAACATGTCCTGACTCACAGATGTGTTCACTGGTTCTAACATGTCCTGACTCACAGATGTGTTCACTGGTTCTAACATGTACTGACTCACAGATGTGTTCACTGGTTCTAACATGTCCTGACTCACAGATGTGTTCACTGGTTCTAACATGTACTGACTCACAGATGTGTTCACTGGTTCTAACATGTACTGACTCACAGATGTGTTCACTGGTTCTAACATGTCCTGACTCACAGATGTGTTCACTGGTTCTAACATGTACTGACTCACAGATGTGTTCACTGGTTCTAACATGTACTGACTCACAGATGTGTTCACTGGTTCTAACATGTACTGACTCACAGATGTGTTCACTGATTCTAACATGTACTGACTCACAGATGTGTTCACTGGTTCTAACATGTCCTGACTCACAGATGTGTTCACTGGTTCTAACATGTACTGACTCACAGATGTGTTCACTGGTTCTAACACGTACTGACTCACAGATGTGTTCACTGGTTCTAACATGTACTGACTCACAGATGTGTTCACTAGTTCTAACATGTACTGACTCACAGATGTGTTCACTGGTTCTAACATGTACTGACTCACAGATGTGTTCACTGGTTCTAACATGTACTGACTCACAGATGTGTTCACTGGTTCTAACATGTACTGACTCACAGATGTGTTCACTGGTTCTAACATGTACTGACTCACAGATGTGTTCACTGGTTCTAACATGTACTGACTCACAGATGTGTTCACTGGTTCTAACATGTACTGACTCACAGATGTGTTCACTGGTTCTAACATGTACTGACTCACAGATGTGTTCACTGGTTCTAACATGTACTGACTCACAGATGTGTTCACTGGTTCTAACATGTACTGACTCACAGATGTGTTCACTGGTTCTAACATGTACTGACTCACAGATGTGTTCACTGGTTCTAACATGTACTGACTCACAGATGTGTTCACTGGTTCTAACATGTACTGACTCACAGATGTGTTCACTGGTTCTAACATGTACTGACTCACAGATGTGTTCACTGGTTCTAACATGTACTGACTCACAGATGTGTTCACTGGTTCTAACATGTACTGACTCACAGATGTGTTCACTGGTTCTAACATGTACTGACTCACAGATGTGTTCACTGGTTCTAACATGTACTGACTCACAGATGTGTTCACTGGTTCTAACATGTACTGACTCACAGATGTGTTCACTGGTTCTAACACGTACTGACTCACAGATGTGTTCACTGGTTCTAACATGTACTGACTCACAGATGTGTTCACTAGTTCTAACATGTACTGACTCACAGATGTGTTCACTGGTTCTAACATGTACTGACTCACAGATGTGTTCACTGGTTCTAACATGTACTGACTCACAGATGTGTTCACTGGTTCTAACATGTACTGACTCACAGATGTGTTCACTGGTTCTAACATGTACTGACTCACAGATGTGTTCACTGGTTCTAACATGTACTGACTCACAGATGTGTTCACTGGTTCTAACATGTACTGACTCACAGATGTGTTCACTGGTTCTAACATGTACTGACTCACAGATGTGTTCACTGGTTCTAACATGTACTGACTCACAGATGTGTTCACTGGTTCTAACATGTACTGACTCACAGATGTGTTCACTGGTTCTAACATGTACTGACTCACAGATGTGTTCACTGGTTCTAACATGTACTGACTCACAGATGTGTTCACTGGTTCTAACATGTACTGACTCACAGATGTGTTCACTGGTTCTAACATGTACTGACTCACAGATGTGTTCACTGGTTCTAACATGTACTGACTCACAGATGTGTTCACTGGTTCTAACATGTACTGACTCACAGATGTGTTCACTGGTTCTAACATGTACTGACTCACAGATGTGTTCACTGGTTCTAACATGTACTGACTCACAGATGTGTTCACTGGTTCTAACATGTACTGACTCACAGATGTGTTCACTGGTTCTAACATGTACTGACTCACAGATGTGTTCACTGGTTCTAACATGTACTGACTCACAGATGTGTTCACTGGTTCTAACATGTCCTGACTCACAGATGTGTTCACTGGTTCTAACATGTACTGACTCACAGATGTGTTCACTGGTTCTAACATGTACTGACTCACAGATGTGTTCACTGGTTCTAACATGTACTGACTCACAGATGTGTTCACTGGTTCTAACATGTACTGACTCACAGATGTGTTCACTGGTTCTAACACGTACTGACTCACAGATGTGTTCACTGGTTCTAACATGTCCTGACTCACAGATTAATACTTATGTACATTAGATATATTTAATTTAATAAATTGGCCAAAATGTCTAAAAACACATTTTCACTTTGTCATTATGGGAGTGTGGTGTAGTTGGGTTAGACATTTTGTTGTATCCATTTTCACTTTGTCATTATGGGAGTGTGGTGTAGTTGGGTTAGACATTTTGTTGCTGTATCCATTTTCACTTTGTCATTATGGGAGTGTGGTGTAGTTGGGTTAGACATTTTGTTGTTGTATCCATTTTCACTTTGTCATTATGGGAGTGTGGTGTAGTTGGGTTAGACATTTTGTTGCTGTATCCATTTTCACTTTGTCATTATGGGAGTGTGGTGTAGTTGGGTTAGACATTGTGTTGTTGTATCCATTTTCACTTTGTCATTATGGGAGTGTGGTGTAGTTGGGTTAGACATTTTGTTGTTGTATCCATTTTGAATTCCGGCTATAACTAAATGTGGAATAAGTGTCGATGGCACCTTGATTGAAGGACAGGCTCGTGGTAACGCCTGGAGCAGAATAAGTGGAACGCTATCAAATACAAACACATGGTTTCTATGTGTTTGACACCGTTCCATTAGCGCCGTTCCAGACATTATTGTGAGCCGTCCTCCCCTCAGCAGCCGCCACGGGTCAAGGGTCATGAATACTTTCTCAAGGCACGGTATACAAAATCATTGGCTGGAATAAGGACCTTCCCTGCCCATCCTAGCTCTTCAAAGACCTACATTAACCCCACCTGCTTTGAGGAAAAATGTACTTACGACTGATGTGGTTGTCTCACCTTGCTATCTTAAGATAGATGCACTAGCTAAGTGGGTCTGGATAAGTCTGCTAAACGACTCACTAATGTTGTGGCTCTTGAAAGATTATCAACCAACTGAGCCACTGCCTGTTCACCCCGCTATCATCCAGAAGGCGAGGTCCGTACAGGTGGATCAAAACTGGGACCGAGAGACTGAAGAACAGCTTCTATCTCAAGGCCATCAGACCGTTAAACAGCCACCACTAACATTGAGTGGCTGCTGCCAACATACTGACTCAACTCCAGCCACTTTAATAATTACAAATTGATGTAATACATGTATCACTAGCCACGTTAAACAATGCCACTTTTGTTTACATACCCCACATTAATCTCATATGTATATACTGTACTCGATACCATCTACTGCATCTTGCCTATGCCGTTCTGTACCATCACTCATTCATATATCTTTATGTACATATTCTTTATCCCTTTACAGTTGTGAAATTGTTAGGTTACTCGTTGGTTATTACTGCATTGTCGTAACTAGAAGCACAAGCATTTTGCATTAACATCTGCTAACCATGTGTATGTGACAAATAAAATTTGATTTAGATAAGTCTGCTAAACAACTCCCTACTGTAGTGGCTCTGGATCAGTCTACTAAACGACCCCCTACTGTAGTGGCTCTGGATCAGTCTACTAAACGACTCCCTACTGTAGTGGCTCTGGATCAGTCTACTAAACGACCCCCTACTGTAGTGGCTCTGGATCAGTCTGCTAAACGACTCCCTACTGTAGTGACTCTGGATCAGTCTACTAAACGACTCCCTACTGTAGTGGCTCTGGATCAGTCTACTAAACGACCCCCTACTGTAGTGGCTCTGGATCAGTCTACTAAACGACCCCCTACTGTAGTGGCTCTGGATCAGTCTACTAAACGACCCCCTACTGTAGTGGCTCTGGATCAGTCTACTAAACGACTCCCTACTGTAGTGGCTCTGGATCAGTCTGCTAAACGACTCCCTACTGTAGTGACTCTGGATCAGTCTACTAAACGACCCCCTACTGTAGTGGCTCTGGATCAGAGTCTACTAAACGACCCCCTACTGTAGTGGCTCTGGATCAGTGTACTAAACGACCCCCTACTGTAGTGGCTCTGGATCAGTCTACTAAACGACTCCCTACTGTAGTGGCTCTGGATCAGTCTACTAAACGACCCCCTACTGTAGTGGCTCTGGATCAGTCTACTAAACGACTCCCTACTGTAGTGGCTCTGGATCAGTCTACTAAACGACCCCCTACTGTAGTGGCTCTGGATCAGTCTACTAAACGACCCCCTACTGTAGTGGCTCTGGATCAGTCTACTAAACGACTCCCTACTGTAGTGGCTCTGAATCAGTCAACTAAACGACTCCCTACTGTAGTGACTCTGGATCAGTCTGCTAAAAAAGTGGCTCTGGATCAGAGTCTACTAAATGACTAAAATGTAGAAATAAAATCAGCAACACAACATAGTAACAGAGACTCAGGCGTTCCTCTCTTGACTGCTTTTTATTGTGGTGGATGTTTGATGAGGCAGCGTCCAGCTCAGGATAAACAACACAACAGTCTGGTCCCTCCAAGTAACCCTCTACTGGTCCTTCAGCTCCTTCAGTCTCCTGATGGCCGACTTCACTGTGACTGCAGACGTCGTGCTGGAACACAAAGGGGAACAATGATTCAGTACAGAGGAGGAACAAGTTACGCTGAACAAAAATATAAAAAAAGCAACATGTTAAGTGTTGGTCCCATGTTTCATGAGCAAAAAAATTAATCCTGACATTAACTATACGCACAAAAAGCTCTCGTTTTGTGCACAAATGTGTTTCCATCCCCGTTAGTGAGCATGTCCTTTGCCAAGATAATCCATCCACCTGTCAGGTGTGGCATATCAAGAAGCTGATTAAACAGCACCACCATTACACAGGTGCACCTTGTGCTGGGGACAATAAAAGGCCACTCTAAAATGACCAGTTGTGTCACACAACACAATGCCACAGATGTCTCAAGTTTTGGGGGAGCGTACAATTGGCATGCTGACTGCAGGAATGCCCACCAGAACTGTTGCCAGAGAATTGAATGTTAATTGCTTTACCGTAAGCCGACTCCATCGTTTTAGAGAATTTGGCAGTACGGGGGGGGGGGGCTGAGCAATGCGTGTGGGTGTAATAAAGCCCAACATTCTGATAGGTCCGGCCGCTGGGGAGCCAGACCCAGCCAATGCCCCCCCCAGGGCACACCCACGGCTGCACCCTTGCCCAGTCATGTGAAATCCATAGACTTAATTAATATATTTCAATTGACTAATTTCCTACATACTGTAACTCAGTAAAAAAGTTGAAATTGTTGCGTTAGAGTATTGACCTTTTTGAGGAGGTGAACCCTGGGGAAAAAAAATCAGCATTTCTGACCATAGTATTCACGGGTGGAATGGTCCTTATGTCTGGGCACGAATCATTTTTGATAGATTTCCCCAAACGTCACATCCGGGCGCATTACCTGCATGGATAGCAACCATTCTATACACTTCCGGCCCGACCTTGGACACTGTGCTATCTAACCTCCAAACGAGCTTCAATGCCATACAACACTCCTTCCGTGGCCTCCCAACTGCTCTTAAACGCTAGTAAAACCAAATGCATGCTTTTCAACCGTTCGCTGCCTGCACCCGCACGCCTGACTAGCATCACCAACCCGGGATGGTTCCGACCTTGAATATGTGGACATCTTTAAGTACCTAGGTGTCTGGTTAGACTGCAAACTCTCCTTCCAGACTCATATCAAACATCTCCAATCCAAAATCAAATCTAGTCGGCTTTCTATTTCGCAACAAAGCCTCCTTCACTCACGCCGCCAAACTTACCCTCGTAAAACTGACTATCCAACCGATCCTCGACTTCGGCGATGTCATCTACAAAATTGCTTCCAACACTCTACTCAGCAAACTGGATGCAGTTTATCACAGTGCCATCCGTTTTGTCACTAAAGCACCGTATACCACCCACCACTGCGACCTGTATGCTCTAGTCGGCTGGCCCTCGCTACATATTCGTCGCCAGACCCACTGGCTCCAGGTCATCTACAAGTCCATGCTAGGTAAAGCTCCGCCTTATCTCAGTTCACTGGTCACGATGGCAACACCCACCCGTAACACGCGCTCCAGCAGGTGTATCTCACTGATCATCCCTAAAGCCAACACCTCATTTGGCCGCCTTTCGTTCCAGTTCTCTGCTGCCTGTGACTGGAACGAATTGCAAATATCGCTGAAGTTGGAGACTTTTATCTCCCTCACCAACTTCAAACATCTGCTATCTGAGCAGCTAACCGATTGCTGCAGCTGTACATAGTCTATCGGTAAATAGCCCACCAATTTTTACCTACCTCATCCCCATACTGTTTTTATTTATTTACTTTTCTGCTCATTTGCAAACCAATATCTCTACCTGTACATGACCATCTGATCATTTATCACTTGTGTTAATCTGCAAAATTGTAATTATTCGCCTACCTCCTCATGCCTTTTGCACACAATGTATATAGACTCTCCTTTTTTTCTACTGTGTTATTGACTTGTTTATTGTTTACTCCATGTGTAACTCTGTGTTGTCTGTTCACACAGCTATGCCTTATCTTGGCCAGGTCGCAGTTGCAAATGAGAACATGTTCTCAACTGGCCTACCTGGTTAAATAAAGGTGAAATAAAATGTTTTTATTTTATTTTTTTAAGTAAGTAGCGTTCGCGGCAGGTGCCAGGATGTGTAGCACACGGGTATGTGGTTTACCATCTAGTAGGTAGATACATATAAATAGGATTGACAGCCACCCAAGTTTTCCCCCCCACACGAGTCTAAGCCAGGGGGGGAGGTTCTACTAAACTATATGGAATTGTTTTAAGGTCATTTCGTCTGAATTTTAAGATCCCTTTAGTCTCTGAATGTTCTCGAGTGGCCCAGCCAGAGCCCGGGCTTGAACCCGATCTAACATCTCTGGAAAGACATTCAAATAGCTGTGCAGCAACGCTCCCCATCCACCCTAACAGGGCTTGAGAGGATCTGCAGAGAAGAACAGGAGAAACTTCCCAAATACAGGGGTGCCAAGCTTGTATAATAATTGGGGTCAAGGTAGTTTTGAATGATCTGTTTGTCAATGTAGGTAGAGTAGGCTACCCTGTAATGTGTGGTATTAAAACCAAGTTCAACTAACGTCTACAGTCAGTGTAGTAGAATTGCATTTAGTGCGTTTGTGTCACATTTCTCCCCATAGAAAGAAATGGCATATAGCCTAGGCCTTCTCTAAAAGCACTTAACCATGCATTGAACGCCCAGTTAACTTTATTAGCCTAAATCATGGCTGACAAATTAATAGTAGCCTATTCTCATGCATAGAACAAGCCAGCCGACTTGCCTGTTTAAAACAAATATTTTTGGGTGTGTAGTGGATTTCACAATTGTGCAGCGCCACAGCTAAATGACTGCAGTGGAAACACTGCTAGAACTCAAAACCATTGGCACATCTTTCCTAGGACAAAACACTAAACTGATATGACTGGATAGATGGCGGAGTCCTTCCTACAAAACTTTGAAGGAAAAATGCGCTTCCAAACTATTTCAACAGGGCCCATTACTCCATCTTCTCCCAACAGTCATGTTCCAGAGGTACTGAACAAAAAAACAAGACAATTTCAAAGACTTTACTGAGGTAGGTCATGGAAGGAAATCAGTCAATTGAAGTAAAATTGGGTCCTAATCTATGGATTTCACATGACTGGGCAATACAGATATACATCTGTTGGTCACAGAAACTCTAAGGATGTGGATCAGAAAACCAGTCAGTATCTGGTGTGACCACCATTTGCCTCATGCAACGAGACATCTCCTTCTCATTGAGTTGATCAGGCTGTTGATTGTGGCCTGTGGAATGTTGTCCCACTCCTCTTCAATGGCTGTGTGAAGTCGCTGGATATTGGTGGGAACTGGAACACGCTGTCGTACACGTTGATCCAGAGCATCCCAAACATGCTTAACACGTGACATATCTGGTAAGTATGCGGATCGTGGAAGAACTGGGACATTTTCAGCTTCCAGGAATTGTGCCCAGATCCCTGCCACATGGGGCCGTGCATTATCATGATGAAACATGAGGTGATGGCGGCGGATTTTTTCTGACCTTCTCTAAGAAGAGACATGTGAAAACCGCATTAGACTGAGGATGAACAACTGAGGGTGCAGGATTTAGTTCCAGTCCTGCTGTAACACTGTTTCCAGATCGGTGCAGATGACAGACAGGAAGCCACTAAACTATACCATACAGCCTTCCGATTCCCCCTCCCAGAGCAGCAAGAGGAACCTCTCTACCGTCAAACCCAACACATTAACCCGAGAACTCAGTTCTGCCACCTCAGGTCTCTCGGCCCTCCCAACCCTACGTGAGGGCCGCTCCCGCGAAGCCAATCTCCTTTCTGTCCTGGCACCTCAATGGTGTTATCAGCTTCCTCCTGAAGCTAGGAAAGCAGAGTTCCTGCCCATCTTCCAAAAAGCACACAAAACCCTACCTCTACAAACAGCATTGTAACCCCCCCACCCCCCAGAAAGCCTCTTGGAACAGTCAGGTGCTGCATGTGTTCGTTCACCTCTTACTATGACTGACGTGGATTCCACCTAGCCATCGGAAGATGAACAGGAAGTTGCTCTGGATAGGAGCATCTGCTAAATGACTAAAACTTAAATGTTACCGGCTAGTTCTAGAGGCTAGACAGCAAACAGATCTGAGGGAGAATCAACCAGGGGGTGAAGAACACCTACAGCCCAGACCCCCCGTCACCCACCCACCCAGACCCCCGTCACCGCCCAGACCCCCGTCACCCACCCACCCACCGCCCAGACCCCCGTCACCCACCCACCGCCCAGACCCCCGTCACCCACCCACCGCCCAGACCCCCGTCACCCACCCACCGCCCAGACCCCCGCCGCCCAGAACCCTGCCACCCACCCAACGCCCAGACCCCCGCCACCCACCCACCGCCCTGTCATCCACCCACCGCCCAGACCCCCGTCACCCACACACCCCCGTCACCGTCCAGACCCCGTCACCCACACATTGCTACTTACTTGTATGTCCAGGCACCTCCAGCAACAGTCTTCATGCAGGACCCGCAGTGCCAGATACCAACAGCCCTCCTCTTCATCTTAGTCTGAAGATTAAAAACAATTAAGTGCTGTGATTAACCTCCGCATTGTTATAACACATCAGTAACAGTTCTGTGGGACCGCACCTCGGTGTGGACCGCACCTCGGTGTACCTGGCTGTATATGTTAGAGGTGTGGACCGCACCTCGGTGTGGACCGCACCTTGGTGTACCTGGCTGTATATGTTAGAGGTGTGGACCGCACCTCGGTGTGGACCGCACCTTGGTGTACCTGGCTGTATATGTTAGAGGTGTGGACCGCACCTCGGTGTGGACCGCACCTTGGTGTACCTGGCTGTATATGTTAGAGGTGTGGACCGCACCTCGGTGTACCTGGCTGTATATGTTAGAGGTGTGGACCGCACCTCAGTGTACCTGGCTGTATATGTTAGAGGTGTGGACCGCACCTTGGTGTACCTGGCTGTATATGTTAGAGGTGTGGACCGCACTTTGGTGTACCTGGCTGTATATGTTAGAGGTGTGGACCGCACCTCAGTGTACCTGGCTGTATATGTTAGAGGTGTGGACCGCACCTCAGTGTACCTGGCTGTATATGTTAGAGGTGTGGACCGCACCTCAGTGTACCTGGCTGTATATGTTAGAGGTGTGGACCGCACCTCAGTGTACCTGGCTGTATATGTTAGAGGTGTGGACCGCACCTCAGTGTACCTGGCTGTATATGTTAGAGGTGTGGACCGCACCTCAGTGTACCTGGCTGTATATGTTAGTGGTGTGGACCGCACCTCAGTGTACCTGGCTGTATATGTTAGAGGTGTGGACCGCACCTCGGTGTACCTGGCTGTATATGTTAGAGGTGTGGACCGCACCTTGGTGTACCTGGCTGTATATGTTAGAGGTGTGGACCGCACCTTGGTGTACCTGGCTGTATATGTTAGAGGTGTGGACCGCACCTCGGTGTACCTGGATGTATATGTTAGAGGTGTGGACCGCACCTCGGTGTACCTGGCTGTATATGTTAGAGGTGTGGACCGCACCTCGGTGTACCTGGCTGTATATGTTAGAGGTGTGGACCGCACCTCGGTGTACCTGGCTGTATATGTTAGAGGTGTGGACCGCACCTTGGTGTACCTGGCTGTATATGTTAGAGGTGTGGACCGCACCTCAGTGTACCTGGCTGTATATGTTAGAGGTGTGGACCGCACCTTGGTGTACCTGGCTGTATATGTTAGAGGTGTGGACCGCACCTCAGTGTACCTGGCTGTATATGTTAGAGGTGTGGACCGCACCTCAGTGTACCTGGCTGTATATGTTAGAGGTGTGGACCGCACCTCAGTGTACCTGGCTGTATATGTTAGAGGTGTGGACCGCACCTCAGTGTACCTGGCTGTATATGTTAGAGGTGTGGACCGCACCTCAGTGTACCTGGCTGTATATGTTAGAGGTGTGGACCGCACCTTGGTGTACCTGGCTGTATATGTTAGAGGTGTGGACCGCACCTTGGTGTACCTGGCTGTATATGTTAGAGGTGTGGACCGCACCTTGGTGTACCTGGCTGTATATGTTAGAGGTGTGGACCGTACCTTGCCACAGAAGGAGCAGGTGTACTTGGCGTGCTGGCTGATCTCAATCTTCTTCACCATCTTCCTGAGCGACGCGCCGTAACGCGTGCCATATTTACCCACAATCCCCACCTTCTTGGTGCGCTTAGCCTGAGGAAGACCATAATTAATAAACACAATTATTCATACACAACTCTCTCAAGTTAGCAAATCTCACTTTACTGTGATAGGAAATAGCCCTCCCAAAACGCCGCTAGATATCTAAACAGAGGCAATGCCACAACACAGCTAGATATCTAAACAGAGGCAATGCCAAACCACCGCTAGATATCTAAACAGAGGCAATGCCACAACACAGCCAGATATCTAAACAGAGGCAATGCCACAACACCACTAGATATCTAAACAGAGGCAATGCCAAAACACAGCCAGATATCTAAACAGAGGCAATGCCAAACCACCGCTAGATATCTAAACAGAGGCAATGCCAAACCACCGCTAGATATCTAAACAGAGGCAATGCCAAACCACCGCTAGATATCTAAACAGAGGCAATGCCAAACCACCACTAGATATCTAAACAGAGGCAATGCCAAACCACCGCCAGATATCTAAACAGAGGCAATGCCAAACCACCACTAGATATCTAAACAGAGGCAATGCCACAACACCGCTAGATATCTAAACAGAGGCAATGCCACAACACCGCTAGATATCTAAACAGAGGCAATGCCAAAACACAGCCAGATATCTAAACAGAGGCAATGCCACAACACAGCCAGATATCTAAACAGAGGCAATGCCACAACACAGCCAGATATCTAAACAGAGGCAATGTCAAACCACCGAAAGATATCTAAACAGAGGCAATGCCAAACCACCGAAAGATATCTAAACAGAGGCAATGCCAAACCACCGAAAGATATCTAAACAGAGGCAATGCCACAACACCACTAGATATCTAAACAGAGGCAATGCCACAACACAGCCAGATATCTAAACAGAGGCAATGCCACAACACAGCTAGATATCTAAACAGAGGCAATGCCAAACCACCGCTAGATATCTAAACAGAGGCAATGCCACAACACAGCCAGATATCTAAACAGAGGCAATGCCACAACACCGCTAGATATCTAAACAGAGGCAATGCCAAACCACCGAAAGATATCTAAACAGAGGCAATGCCAAACCACCGAAAGATATCTAAACAGAGGCAATGCCACAACACCACTAGATATCTAAACAGAGGCAATGCCACAACACCGCTAGATATCTAAACAGAGGCAATGCCACAACACAGCCAGATATCTAAACAGAGGCAATGCCAAACCACCGAAAGATATCTAAACAGAGGCAATGCCACAACACCACTAGATATCTAAACAGAGGCAATGCCACAACACCGCTAGATATCTAAACAGAGGCAATGCCAAACCACCGAAAGATATCTAAACAGAGGCAATGCCACAACACAGCTAGATATCTAAACAGAGGCAATGCCAAACCACCGCTAGATATCTAAACAGAGGCAATGCCAAACCATTCAGCCAATTTGACTAGCCAAGGACAGTCTCTTCCTAAACAACATTACAGAAGCATAAAGTTAGCGATTAGCCAAGTTGTAAAAGCATGCAATCAACTAGCGCTCCCGTTGACTTCTCGGCTTAAAGGCAGAAGACTAAGACCTCTGACAACCCCACTCGGGAATATCGGTAGTCGCGGTTACCGGTATTTCTCCGAACATTAGCCACGCCGCCTCTAGTGAAAGCAGCGAGGAGGGACTGGGAGTTTAGCCTTTCCAGATGAGCATGCTAAAAACAGGCTAGTTGCTTGCTTATAACGAGTTATTGACACGGACCATGCTTTGGGTCTGGCGACTGCTGCAATATTACAAAAAACACACTCCCCGCTGTACCGAGTACACTCGGTTTCAGCCAGAAACCTGACACCAAGCCGAAAGCCATGCACGTACTGGGCGGCCATTGCTACGACTTTCAGGTATGCGAACACAAAAAAATGTATATATATATTTTGGCATTTTGTTCACAATAATATCTGTAATAATTTGTGGATCTAATTGCGAATTATATATACAGACCACCAGATCAATTATTCGCATTGGATTAGATAGATTGGTGTGGATTAAGACGGGAACATTTTGGGCTCACCATTGTTGCTGAGGAGACGTCGGTCCAAAGAGGAAGAGCTGAGGTCGCAGGCGCACTTTACCCCAGTGGAACGTGTTGCATTGTGGGATGTCGGCGCTGTCCTGGGCCTTCTGAGCCCCAGTTGAGAGAGAAAAGTAGTTACAAATTAAAGGTTTTAAATATTTTAAAATGTAGTTTTGGGTCTGTCTACAAGTGATACATCACTAGAGGAATATTGATCTAGTAAATGTTTTTTTTCTCCCCTATAATAAGATAAAAACAGCCAGAGTTTCTTGAACCAAATGCAAATAAATTAATAAAATAACCAAACTGTCTATGTACATTATAGCCACAATACACAGGATTCTAATGTTAATAATGTCATAAAAGCTATATGCATGTATACACAGTTGAAGTCAGAAGTTTACATACACCTTAGCCAAATACATTTAAACTCAGTGTTTCACAATTCCTGACATTTAATCAGAGTAAAAATTCCCTGTCTTAGGTCAGTTGGGACCACCACTATTATTTTAAGAATGTGAAATGTCAGAATAATAGATATAATTATTTATTTAAGCTTTTATTTCTTTCATCACATTCCCAGTGGGTCAGAAGTTAACGTACTCAATTAGTATTTGGTAGCATTGCCTTTAAATTGTTTAACTTGGGTCAAACATTTTAGGTAGACTTCCACAAGCTTCCCTCTATAAGTCTGCCAATACCTTGACTTTGTTGTCCTTAAGCAATTTTCCACAACTTTGGAGGTATGCTTGGGGTCATTGTCCATTTGGAAGACCCATTTGCGACCAAGTTTTAACTTCCTGATTGATGTCTTGAGATGTTGCTTCAATATATCCACATAATTTTCCTGCTTCATGATGCCATCTATTTTGTGAAGTGTACTAGTCCCTCCTGCAGCAAAGCACCCTCACAACATGATGCTGCCACCCCTGTGCTTCAGGGTTGGGATGGTGTTCTTCGACTTGCAAGCCTCCCCCTTTCTCCTCCAAACATAACGATGGTCATTATGACCAAACAGTTGTATTTTTGTTTCATCAGAGGACATTTCTCCAAAAAGTACAATGTTTGTCCCCATGTGCAGTTGCAAACCATAGTCTGGCTTTTTTATGGCGGTTTTGGAGCAGTGGCTTTTTCCTTGCCGAGCGGCCTTTCAGGTTATGTCGATATAGGACTCGTTTTACTGTGGATATAGATACTTTAAAAAGTATTTTTTATTTTTAAAAAATGTACCCTTTTTTCTCCCCAATTTCGTGGTATCCAATTGTTAGTAGCTACTATCTTGTCTCATCGCTACAACTCCCGTACGGGCTCAGGAGAGGCGAAGGTCGAGAGCCATGTGTTCTCCGAAACACAACCCAACCAAGTCGCACTGCTTCTTGACACAACACACATCCAACCGGGAAGCCAGCTGCACCAATGTGTCGGAGGAAACACTGTACACCTGCCGACCTGGTCATCGTGCACTGCGCCCGACCCGCCACAGGAGTCGCTAGTGCGCGATGAGACAAGGATATCCCTGCCGGTCAAACTTTCCCTAACCCGGACGATGCTGGGCCAATTGTGCGTCGCCCCATGAACCTCCCGGTCTTGGCCGGCTGTGACGGAACCTGGGCTCGAACCCAGAATCTCTCGCCTTAGACCACTGCGCTGTCGTCTATATCCAAGGCCCCCGGATATAGATACGTTTGTACCGGTTTCCTCCAACATCTTCACAAGGTCCTTTGCTGTTGTTCTGGGATTGATTTGCACTTTTCGCACCAAAGTACATTCATCTTTAGGAGACAGAACGCGTCTCCTTCCTGAGTGGTAGGCCGGCTGCATGGTCCCATGGTGTTTATACTTGCGTGCTATTGTTTGCACCGATAAATGTGTACCTTCAGGCGTTTGGAAATTGCTCCCAAAGACAAACCAGACTTGTGGAGGTCTACAATTATTCTTCTGAGGTCTTGGCTGATTTCTTTAGATTTTCCCACGATGTCAAGCAAAGAGGCACTGAGTTTGAAGGTAGGCCTTGAAATACATCCACAGGTACACCTCCAATTGACTCAAATTATGTCAATTAGCCTATTAGAAGCTTCTAAAGCCATGACATCATTTTCTGGAATTTTCCAAGCTGTTTAAAGGCACAGTCAACTTAGTGTATGTAAACTTCTGACCCACTGGAATTGTGATACAGTGAATTCTAAGTGAAATAATCTGTCTGTAAACAATTGTTGGAAAAATGACTTGTGTCATGCACAAAGTAGATGTCCTAACCGACTTGCCAAAACTATAGTTTGTTAACAAGACATTTGTGGACAGTACCGTTCAGTGCTGTGGCTGGACAGGACAATGATAGAGGTTAAACTGGGCTCAGTGCTGTGGCTGGACAGGACAATGATAGAGGTTAAACTGGGCTCAGTGCTGTGGCTGGACAGGACAATGATAGAGGTTAAACTGGGCTCAGTGCTGTGGCTGGACAGGACAATGATAGAGGTTAAACTGGGCTCATTGCTGTGGCTGGACAGGACAATGATAGAGGTTAAACTGGGCTCGGTGCTGTGGCTGGACAGGACAATGATAGAGGTTAAACTGGGCTCATTGCTGTGGCTGGACAGGACAATGATAGAGGTTAAACTGGGCTCAGTGCTGTGGCTGGACAGGACAATGATAGAGGTTAAACTGGGCTCAGTGCTGTGGCTGGACAGGACAATGATAGAGGTTAAACTGGGCTCAGTGCTGTGGCTGGACAGGACAATGATAGAGGTTAAACTGGGCTCAGTGCTGTGGCTGGACAGGACAATGATAGAGGTTAAACTGTAGGCTCAGTGCTGTGGCTGGACAGGACAATGATAGAGGTTAAACTGGGCTCAGTGCTGTGGCTGGACAGGACAATGATAGAGGTTAAACTGGGCTCAGTGCTGTGGCTGGACAGGACAATGATAGAGGTTAAACTGGGCTCAGTGCTGTGGCTGGACAGGACAATGATAGAGGTTAAACTGGGCTCAGTTTTCTGTTCCCAAAACTAGAATTTGTTATGAACAGAGTGGACTCCGTTTTGTAGACTTTACCCTTAGCCAAAGTTTTATTTATTTAAATGCGTTGTTTAGGAGGAGTGCAAAGGCACATTTAGTTATTGCACACGCACACTTCATAGAGTAAGCTTTCCATTACGGAAATATGCAGATAAAAATTTTTTTCTTTATCCTTATTATTATTAAGGAAATCGAGCAGCACATTCTCCCATTTAAAAAAAACTAAACTCATCAAGAATATTAACAATTATAAAACGATGAATATCATTCCATATATATATATATATTTACATGTAGACACTGCCAAAATAAATGCACAATTGTTTCTGGATGCTCAACACAAAAAGTACAGTTTGTAAAAAATAAAATCCCTTGTGAAAGTCAGGGTATGATGTCGCGTTGTCAGGACGCTCCGACTCGCGCATCGTGTTTAACCTCTAACAAGGCAGACATGTCCGAGTTTCCTCGATCCGACTGGCACGTCGACAAAACCTCACTGTTTTCCTCGAAAGTACGTACATGTCACGATTACAAAACGATACGAGATTACAGAGAACAATTTAATTATCTCACATCACGGTAAAAAAAATTATATATATATATATATCCATAATGTTGTTGTTGGCGGAAGTCATACTACTGTTGTGTGTTTTTGAGGAAGCGCCCAACGGTCTCCCTGGAGGACTCGCCATGTCCCAGAATGCACCGCGGGACCCACTGACGACGCAGGACCCCTCCTCTCATTTCTTCTAAAGTACATCTGTTATATGTGACACCTTTCCATCTGCTCTTTGTGAGTGTGAGAGTGGAAATGGTTAACCGGATGGTAACGTCCGGTAACGTCGGTAACTACAGACGCCACGGTAGCCCGCCCGTTTACAGTACACACACACACAGGCGTTACTGGTCCGGTAGGTGTGCTGTGTAGCTGCTATAAATTATCTGATGGGAGCTGCATTGCCACGATACTTTAGTTTGGATCGATAATTGGTTATTAGAGACTCGTATAATCACCCACAACACGTCTGCAGTATGAAGCTAACACGGAAGTTGGTCCTGGCCAAAGCCAAGGCCTCGGATCTGGACAGTGTGAAGAAACTCAACTGCTGGTAGGTGGGAGGCTAGATGGGTTAGCTAACTATCCTATAGTTAGTGGACCGTCCTCATTTCTCTAATGTGTCCAATGTTTTGTCTTTCCCTTTCAGGGGCTGCAACTTGACGGACGTGAGTATGTGTATTCTCAATTTCTATGTTTGTTTTTAGCTGTTCTGGGTTGACAGAATATCATTTTAATATCCCATGTTTAAGTGGTTAGCTAGCTAACTAGTTAGCTTTGTCTCAACTCTAAAGTTCTTCCTTCCTTCTCTATCTCTCTCCTCCATCCGTCCTCTCTCTCTCCTCCCCCTCTCTCCCTCTCCCCCCCCTCTCCACCCTCTCCTCAATCAATCTTCTCTCCTCCCTCTCTCTTTCCTCTTTCTCCATCCTCTCTCTCCTCCCTCTCGCTCTCTCCATCCTATCTCTCTATCCATCCTTTCTCTCTCCTCCCTCTATCCATCCCTCCTATTTCTCCTCCCTCTATCCCTCCTCTCTCTAGATCTCCATATTTACCCAGATACCCCACATCGAGGTCCTGACTCTCAGGTTGGCTGTCTATATACACACACACACACACACACACATACGGTGAATGTATTACGCTGTTACGGTGAATGTATTACCGCCATGATGGCAGTCAAATTCCATGTGACCATTTAGTCACGGTAATTAGGCTTCTCCAAGCTCTGATGCTGCTGCTGGTCATTAGTAATTCGGAATTCGGGATTCTATCTCCCGGGATTTGAACTTGCAACTTTTCGGTGACTAGTCCAACGCTCTAACCACTAGGCTACCCTACTCTGCCGCCTAACATTGCTTCCCTTTACAACAAGAGTATAGCCTACTGGCATGAAAATGAATCACGGGGGAAAAGTGTCCTCCATTCGCTATTTAATTCCATAGATTACATTTCTTTTTTCCCGCTGCCCCTGTTCTGAGACATGTGCATGATAATGGTCCATTCTAAACCAAAACTAATTTCACACATATTATTTAGTAT
Source organism: Oncorhynchus mykiss (assembly GCF_057628025.1). Taxonomy (NCBI): domain Eukaryota; kingdom Metazoa; phylum Chordata; class Actinopteri; order Salmoniformes; family Salmonidae; genus Oncorhynchus; species Oncorhynchus mykiss. Next base: position 44,055,687 of record NC_143049.1, on the reverse strand, counting down.
ATTTAAAGGCAATAATAAATCAAGAATAGTCTGATGGCTGACAATATTATCCTATCACTTGTGAATTGTATATTTTATTTAACCTTTATTTAACTAGGCAAGTCAGTTAAGAACAAATTCTTATTTACAATGACGGCCTACACCGGCCAAACCCGGACGACGCTGGGCCAATTGTGCACCGCCCTATGGGACTCCCAATCACGGCCGGTTGTGATACAGCCTGGAATCAAACCAGGCTCTGTAGTGATGTCTCTAGCACTGAGATGCAGTGCCTTAAACCGCTGCGCCACTCGGGAGCAGATAACGTTTGTATCACAACTAAAGTGGCCAAATAACTTCTTAAAATGAAGCACATTAATCTGCTTTACAAGGGGTGTAGAGCCTACCTACATACATAAGTAGCACGAGAGTTTCATGTTTGGGGAAGATCATTTTAGCCATAAAAATGCACCTTTATAATAAAAGCATTACATGCATAAGTGCATTTGCGATCACCTTTGACACGGGTGTTTTCCTGCTAATTGAACATTCGCGCTTATAGCCTTCTTCTGTGTGCACATTGCTGAGCTTATAATGTGAAGAAGTAGCCTAATAATTTATTAACATTTTAAGCTAAACGTTCTGATCTGTTGCGTCAGCCACATTGCATATAAAAGGTGTGTTGATGCTAGTGGTTGTATTAATGTGGGATCTATCGCATCCCACAACTGTCCAAGACTATGTTTGGAATATTTCTTTCTGGCATAGAACAGGTCAACTGTTGTACTATGGGGGATAGTAGATTGACATTGGCTAGTGATTTTGCTGTTCGTTAGGCCTACTCATCTTGTTGGACAGTTCATCCAATATCTTCAATATGCACCTCGGAATTGGATAAGGACACGTGCAGTTGTGTCTGTCTTCACTTGTAGCCTGTGAGATCACGTGACGGATGTGAGTGAGAGGTGCTTCGGCACGCAGCCAGGAGAAGGGAATTATGAATATTATATTCAGCCGAAAGGCACAACGGCCACTGGCCCGCAAAAGGCATGTATTTTAGGGGGCATTACGACCACACAAAGGGGATGCCGACGTGAAATTCGAGGCATTATCAAGTGCTTGTCAAATTGGGACTGATGAAGTCACAGCCGGCCGTCATTGTAAATAAGAATTTGTTCTTAACCTGACTTGTTTAGTTAAATAAAGGTTCAATGTAACACTACGCTGCCTGCTGTGCATATGATAAATCAACCTTGACGACACCCTACATTAACCAGGTCCTCTCTCTCCAGTGTGAACTCCATCTTGTCCCTGTCATCTCTGTCGGGCTGTGTGTGTCTGAGTGAGTTGTACCTCAGACGGAACCTCATCCCTTCTCTCTCAGAGCTCTCCCATCTCCGCCCCCTCACACGCCTACGAGTGCTCTGGTTGGCTGAGAACCCCTGCTGCGGAACAGTCCCCAGCCAATACCGTCTCAACGTGCTGCGATGCCTGCCACGCCTACACAAACTGGACAACCAGGGTCAGTTGTCTTCAGCTGTGACAATGTTTGTGTTTTGGGGAAGTATGCTTCAAGTACTTATATCCTGAAGCCGTAGGGGTCCGATTTAGGTTTTGGGCTGTTGCAACTGTGTGTGTAGTAACGTGTGTGTGTGTGTGTGTGTACTAACGTGTGTGTGTCCAGTGGTGACAGAGGAGGAGCTTGTTTTCGCTCTCAACGAGGGAGAGGAGATAACCACACCCCCTGCCGCCGCCCAGAAGCAGTTCTCGACCGGTGGCCAGCCGGAGAACGTCAGCTCCACCAATGGACAGACAGAGGCGGAATCAGAGAACGACCCCCTAAACTACAGTATGGAGGAGACCAAGTAAGACCCGCCCCCTCACAACGTTACACACCTTTAACCCTGTCTCCTAAACCCTGTCTCCTAAACCCTGTCTCCTAACCCTCTACAGTAAGATCCGGGAACAGTTGGGGATGAAGCCTATTCCTAGAGACAAGTTCTCCTCCCCATCACCTCGACCTGCAGCTAGGAAGGTAATAGACACTGCTCTGCTACCCAGACAACACTCCTCTGCTACCCAGACAACACTGCTCTGCTACCCAGACAACACTGCTCTGCTACCCAGACAACACTGCTCTGTTACCCAGACAACACTGCTCTGCTACCCAGACAACACTGCTCTGCTACCCAGACAACACTCCTCTGCTACCCAGACCCACCTCTGCTACCCAGATAACACTCCTCTGCTACCCAGACCCACCTCTGCTACCCAGACAACACTCCTCTGCTACCCAGACCCACCTCTGCTACCCAGACAACACTCCTCTGCTACCCAGACAACACTCCTCTGCTACCCAGACCCACCTCTGCTACCCAGACAACACTCCTCTGCTACCCAGACAACACTCCTCTGCTACCCAGACCCACCTCTGCTACCCAGACAACACTCCTCTGCTACCCAGACCCACCTATGCTACCCAGACAACACTCCTCTGCTACCCAGACCCACCTCTGCTACCCAGACCCACCTCTGCTACCCAGACAACACTCCTCTGCTACCCAGACAACACTCCTCTGCTACCCAGACAACACTCCTCTGCTACCCAGACCCACCTCTGCTACCCAGACAACACTCCTCTGCTACCCAGACAACACTCCTCTGCTACCCAGACCCACCTCTGCTACCCAGACAACACTCCTCTGCTACCCAGACCCACCTATGCTACCCAGACAACACTCCTCTGCTACCCAGACAACACTCCTCTGCTACCCAGACAACACTCCTCTGCTACCCAGACAACACTCCTCTGCTACCCAGACAACACTCCTCTGCTACCCAGATAACACTCCTCTGCTACCCAGACCCACCTCTGCTACCCAGACAACACTCCTCTGCTACCCAGACCCACCTCTGCTACCCAGACAACACTCCTCTGCTACCCAGACAACACTCCTCTGCTACCCAGACCCACCTCTGCTACCCAGACAACACTCCTCTGCTACCCAGACAACACTCCTCTGCTACCCAGACAACACTCCTCTGCTACCCAGACCGCACTCCTCTGCTACCCAGACAACACTGCTCTGCTACCCAGACAACACTCCTCTGCTACCCAGACCCACCTCTGCTACCCAGACAACACTCCTCTGCTACCCTCCTCTGCTACCCAGACCCTTCTCTGCTACCCAGACAACACTCCTCTGCTGTCTACACACTAACTATTTGGTGATGGGGTCTTCCATTCATACTATGGCTTCATTCATGTATTTCAAATGTGTGTATGTAGGTATGTACTGTATGTGTGTATGTACTGTATGTATGTGCGTGTGTATGTAGGTATGTACTATATGTATGTATGTATGTATGTACTGTTTGTAGGTATGTATTGATGATGTGTGTGTGTGTGTGTGTGCGTTTCCAGTCCCACACTCTGGAGGCAGTGCTGATGCTGTTGAAAGATCTGGAGGAGGAGGAGCTACGCATCGTTCACATGGCAACCCAGAACAGACAGCTTCGATCACACACACACCCCAAGCTCACACACACACTGCAGGGAGATGGAACCATCGACACACACACACTGCAGGGAGATGGAACCATCGACACACACACACTGCAGGGAGATGGAACCATCGACACACACACACTGCAGGGAGATGGAACCATCGACACACACACACTGACAAACTCCAGAGAGAGAACGACCGACATCGAGCACTGACACACACACACTGACTTTAAACACTAACGCAACCACCCAACACTGAGGTAGACACACAAGTCATGTTTATGCTCCGTGACCAGAGGGAGAGGTAAGGGTTCACATGCTCCCCTAGGTACAGATCTAGGATCAGCTTCCCCTCCCCCAATCCTAACCTTCACCATTAGTGGGGGGAAATGCAAAACGGACCCAAGATCAGCGTCTAGGGACTTTACCCTACTCCAGGCTCACACACCCACCAAACCTTGGTACACACAGGCTTCAGTATTGTTGTGACAGGCTTTTAGCCAAATAGAGGAGACTGAAGGGAGAAGTCAGAGCTAATCGTTGTCGCTATCTATTCTCTAGCAGCATGTCGCTATCTATTTCCTAGCAGCATGTCGCTATCAATTCACTAGCAGCGCGTCGTTATCAATTCCCTAGCAGCATTTCGCTATCAATTCACTAGCAGCGGGTCGCTATCAATTCACTAGCAGCGCGTCGTTATCAATTCCCTAGCAGCATGTCGTTATCAATTCACTAGCAGCGCGTCGTTATCAATTCACTAGCAGCGCGTCGCTATCAATTCCCTAGCAGCATGGCGCTATCAATTCCCTAGCAGCACGTCGCTATCAAATCCCTAGCAGCATTTCGCTATCAAATCCCTAGCAGCGCGTCGCTATCAAATCCCTAGCAGCGCGTCGCTATCAAATCCCTAGCAGCGCGTCGCTATCTATTCTCTAGCAGCGCGTCGCTATCTATTCTCTAGCAGCGCGTCGCTATCTATTCTCTAGCAGCGCGTCGCTATCTATTCTCTAGCAGCGCGTCGCTATCTATTCTCTAGCAGCGCGTCGCTATCTATTCTCTAGCAGCGCGTCGCTATCTGCCTTTCCTTAATCAGTGAATGGTGTTTTTGCAAACTGCTTTGTGTTAATAAAGAGACACTTTAATGCATAAAAAAAAAAAAAACTAAATTTAAGAGTTGACAACATACATGCATACAACAGTTTATGTACACTGAACCAAAACATATATAAATGCAACATGTAAAGTGTTGGTCCCATGTTTAATGAGCTGAAATAAAAGATCCCAGACATTTTCCATACGTACTAAAAGCTTATTTCTCTCATTTTGTGCACAAAATTTGTTTACTTCCCTGTTAGTGAGCTTTTCTCCTTTGCCAAGATAATATCAAGAAGCTGATTAAAAAGCATGATCATTACACAGGTGCACCTTGTGCTGGGGACAATAAAAGGCCACTCTAAAATGTGCAGTTTTGTCACATGACACAATGCCAAACGTCTCAAGTTGAGGGCGCGCGCAATTGACATGTTGACTGCAGGAATGTCCACCAGAGCTGTTACTAGAGAATTTGTTAATTTCTCTACCATAAGCCGCCTGCAACATCGTTTTAGACGATTTGGCAGTACGTCCAACTGGCCTCACAAATGCAGACCACGTGTAACCACGCCAACCCAGGATCTCCACATTCAACTTTGTCACCCGCGGGATCCTCTGAGACCAGCCACCCAGACAGCTGATGAAACTGTGGGATCGTCTGAGACCAGCCACCCAGACAGCTGATGAAACTGTGGGATCGTCTGAGACCAGCCACCCAGACAGCTGATGAAACTGTGGGATCCTCTGAGACCAGCCACCCAGACAGCTGATGAAACTGTGGGATCCTCTGAGACCAGCCACCCAGACAGCTGATGAAACTGTGGGATCCTCTGAGACCAGCCACCCAGACAGCTGATGAAACTGTGGGATCCTCTGAGACCAGCCACCCAGACAGCTGATGAAACTGTGGGATCGTCTGAGACCAGACAGCTGATGAAACTGTGGATTTGCACAACCGAAGAATTTCTGCACAAACTCAGAAACCGTCTCAGGGAAACTCGTTGTCTTGACCTGACTGCAGTTCGGCATTGTAACCGAGTTCAGTGGGCAAATGCTCACCTTCCAGGGCCGGCGCCAGAATGAGCAATAATGGCAAAAGCAATAATGGCATAATGAGAGCCTGGTTCCTCTCTAGGTTTATTCCTAGATTCTCTCAGATGGGTTCTGACCGTTTGTGCAGAAATTCGTCGGTTGCGCAAACCCACAGTTCCTCTCTAGGTTTATTCCTAGATTCCTGCCTTTCTAGGGAGATTTCCTAGCCACTGTGCTTCTACATCTGCATTGCTTGATGTTTGGGGTTTTTCGCTGGGTTTCTTTATAAACACTTTGTGACATTAGCTGATGTAAAAAGGGCTTTATAAATACATTTGATTTGAATACAAGTGTTGATATGATAGCAGTCAGTTGGAGCATGTCACATGAACAATGAAAGCTGTTGTGTTGCTGATTTAGTTTCTTGCTGGAGGTGTAGGGCCGGCTCCCTCAATGATGACATTTTGTGCTGATAATAGCCTGTAGAATTCTCCTGTTTCTTTTGGTGGTGGTGTGGGCACCTGCTCAAGGCACACAGTTATGGCTTTATTGCGCTCAGGCCTCAGAGGTGTAAGTTCAGGTTGAGGCCTAGAATCAGAAGAATACTCATCAGAGATGTCACTATGATTAATTTCTTCCTCACCATCGGAGGAGTCGTTTTCATTCACATTTTGTAGCAATGCTAATGAGTGCATCCATTCGTCTTGGTCTTCTTGCAGTGGTGATTTTAGCATGTAAATCTTGGTGGGGAAAACATTTTTTAAAAGTTTTAGATGCATGCCAGCAAAGCCACAACACAATTCTAAACAATACATTAATTGCACTATAACGGTGCCCAAAAACTGTTAGGGCCAACATAAAGCTGTCCCAACAGCAGAGCTTTATTTTCAGTACCAAGGAGTGAATCCTTACCACTGCTACACCTGGCTATCAGCGGAGCCTTGTCTGGCAGCAAAACATTCAGCCTCATTTACTGCCTTTAAAAAAAATATAGCTGATATGGCTGACTTGCTTTATCAAATGTGGTTTCTACTGACAATTGAGATGTACAAACTCAAGAGGACGACGAGCAGATAAGAGGCAATCCGTAATTTTGATTAAGACAATGAGCGAGCTAGGAATGACGTAGTCAATATAACTATTTCTTCAGCACTAGTGAAAAGTACAGCGACATAATTCAGAACATGGGCCGTTCTTACAGTGTCCTCCCTGTACACCAAGTCAGAACTGTAGGATAAATAAAGGGGGCATGTAAGCAGACAATGACAGCTCTAACAATATTCAATGATGACATTTCTCTAAAACAGGCTATAGGCTACATGTCCACCACCAAGTCAGAACAGTAGGCGAAATTAAGAGGGGAAAAAGTGAGCACAGCACAACAAGGTGAGTCCAAAAATGTATTGTATGCTGCTGCATAAATGATGTAATGTGCCAGGAAGATATGTGTACTGTAGCAAAGAAAGTAATACTAAGTGTATGTTGTGAAGTAAGCTGTCGATAGCCCATGTGCCTCACCCTAATAATGGGGTCCTAATAAGTGACCACAAATGGAGGTCACACCAGATACTGACTGGTTTTCTGATCCAAGCACCTACCTTTTTTTGAGGATATCTGTATTTCCAGTCATGTGAAATCCATAGATCAGGGCCTAATGAATGTATTTCCAGTCATGTGAAATCCATAGATTAGGGCCTAATGAATGTATTTCCAGTCATGTGAAATCCATAGATTAGGGCCTAATGAATGTATTTCCAGCCATGTGACATCCATAGATTAGGGCCTAATGAATGTATTTCCAGTCATGTGAAATCCATAATTAGGGCCTAATGAATGTATTTCCGGTCATGTGAAATCCATAGATTAGGGCCTAATGAATGTATTCCCAGTCATGTGAAATCCATAGATTAGGGCCTAATGAATGTATTTCATTTGACTGATTTCCTCATAAATCAAATCTTTGAAATTGTTGCATGTTGAGTTTATCGTTGTGCTACTATTTCCTTTTATTTTTAGCAATTATTTTCTTAATTTAGAACTCTGCATTATTGGGAAAGGGCTAGTAAATAAGCATAAAGTTGTTGTATTCGGGGCATTTCACGGTAAGTCTACACCTGTTGTATTCGGGGCATTTCAAGGTAAAGTCTACACCTGTTGTATTCAGGGCATTTGACTAATATAATGTTATTTGGTTGTGTGGAACAGCTCACCAAAGACAGAAAGCAGTAGGAAAGATGTTCCAAGTTATTATATCTACCAGTAAATGCGAAGCCAAGAATGGCTATGCAAACCATATCAAAAAGTTCAAAGTCTTGGTTGAATATTTGCGAATGTGAAATTCAGTCATCATGTAATAGCCTACTTTTTAAATCTGACATTTCCTCTAGGCTCTTTGGCGCTTGAAAAGTCATTGGCGTTATGGTAACCGATTTAGAAGTTCTACTGCTATTCCGTGATTTCATTTCTGATCAGTTTTCATGAAAAATATAGCGGCTTTGGTTTGCTTCCTGATGTTTCATTTGAAGGGTGTTGCGCTATTCTGTTGCGCTATTCTGTTAAACTAGTCTGTTGCGCTATTCTGTTAAGCTAGTCTGTTGCGCTATTCTGTTAAGCTAGTCTGTTGCGCTATTCTGTTAAGCTAGTCTGTTGCGCTATTCTGTTAAACTAGTCTGTTGCGCTATTCTGTTAAGCTAGTCTGTTGCGCTATTCTGTTAAGCTAGTCTGTTGCGCTATTCTGTTAAACTAGTCTGTTGCGCTATTCTGTTAAGCTAGTCTGTTGCGCTATTCTGTTAAGCTAGTCTGTTGCGCTATTCTGTTAAACTAGTCTGTTAAACTAGTCTGTTGCGCTATTCTGTTAAGCTAGTCTTTTGCGCTATTCTGTTAAACTAGTATTTTGCGCTATTCTGTTAAGCTAGTCTGTTGCGCTATTCTGTTAAGCTAGTCTGTTGCGCTATTCTGTTAAACTAGTCTGTTAAACTAGTCTGTTGCGCTATTCTGTTAAGCTAGTCTGTTGCGCTATTCTGTTAAGCTAGTCTGTTGCGCTATTCTGTTAAACTAGTCTGTTAAACTAGTCTGTTGCGCTATTCTGTTAAGCTAGTCTTTTGCGCTATTCTGTTAAACTAGTCTGTTGCGCTATTCTGTTAAGCTAGTCTGTTGCGCTATTCTGTTAAACTAGTCTGTTAAACTAGTCTGTTGCGCTATTCTGTTAAGCTAGTCTTTTGCGCTATTCTGTTAAACTAGTATTTTGCGCTATTCTGTTAAGCTAGTCTGTTGCGCTATTCTGTTAAGCTAGTCCTTTGCGCTAGTCTTTTGCGCTAGCCACACTGTTCGTTCTGTGCGTGATTTCCTGCAAGACAGGAACGTCAGTGTTCTGCCATGGCCAGCGAAGAGCCCAGATCTCAATCCCATTGAGCAGGTCTGAGACCCGTTGGATCGGAGGGTGAGGCCTAGGGCCATTCCCACCAGAAAGGTCGGGAACTTGCAGGTGCCTTGGTGGAAGAGTGGTGTAACATCTCACAGCAAGAACTGGCAAATCTGGTGCAGCTGGTGGCCACACCAGATTCTGACTGTTACTTTTGACCCCCCTTTGTTCAGGGACACATTATTAAATTTCCGTTAGTCACATGTCTGTGGAACTTGTTCAGTTTATGTCTCAGTTGTTGAATCTTATGTTCATACAAATATTTACACATGTTAATTAAGTTTTCTGAAAATAGACACAGTTGACAGTGAGAGGACGTTTCTTTTTTTGCTGAGTTTATGTCAGATGTCAACCCAGGATAGTATTATTTCCCATTCGGGCCAGTAGCTTTCAGTTGGCACTAGCAAATTCATCGCAATGTCAAGCCTTGGTCAATATTCAAAAAGCATCTCTGAATAGGAGTGCTGATCTAGGATCAGGACCCCCTGTCCCTTCATTCTGAATAGAATCAGGATCCCCTGTCCCTTCATTCTGAATAGAATCAGGACCCCCTGTCCCTTCATTCTGAATAGGATCAGGACCCCCTGTCCCTTCATTCTGAATAGGATCAGGACCCCCTGTCCCTTCATTCTGAATAGAATCAGGACCCCCTGTCCCTTCATTCTGAATAGAATCAGGACCCCCTGTCCCTTCATTCTGAATAGAATCAGGACCCCCTGTCCCTTCATTCTGAATAGAATCAGGACCCCCTGTCCCTTCATTCTGAATAGAATCAGGACCCCCTGTCCCTTCATTCTGAATAGAATCAGGACCCCCTGTACCTTCATTCTGAATAGAATCAGGACCCCCTGTACCTTCATTCTGAATAGGATCAGGACCCCTGTCCCTTCTGAATAGGATCAGGACCCCTGTCCCTTCATTCTGAATAGAATCAGGACCCCCTGTCCCTTCATTCTGAATAGGACCAGGGCCCCCTGTCCCTTCATTCTGAATAGAATCAGGACCCCCCTGTCCCTTCTGAATAGGATCAGGACCCCCTGTCCCTTCATTCTGATCTGGTCCTAGATCAGCAGTCCTATTCTGAGGTTTATGAATACGGGCCAGATCAGTAGAGGGCACTGTCCCAGCTGTGTCTGGTAGTAGAGACCTCATCTCTGAACAGAAGAGATACAATAAAATAACATGTATTCTTCAGTGTGAAATAAACAGGGAAGATCTGATACAGATAACTAACTTCAACAGAAACATGACAATGAGGCTGATTATTATTTACATTCAAAACTAGATTCAACTAGTATAAGAGACACTGTGTAAATAGTAACTCCATGCATGTCCCCTCTAATGGAAGAGATATGATGGTAACTCCCTCCAGCCATGCTTGAAGGAGAACAAACTGAGCAGAAGCAGGTAGAGAATTGACAAACAATCAAGGATGGCAATAAAGAACATATTTGGAAACTGACAGTGATGTCATCAGTCATGTGTGTGTTTCCCTGACGACACGGCTGCGGTTGGCATGGAGCTGAGCCAGCTGCGATCTGAAGCCGCCGCTCTTCTTCCTGGGCTCCTCCTCCTGTGGGGGCATGGCCTCCGGCTGGGTTTCCATGGTAACGGTGGAGGGGACCACCTGGAAGGTGAGGACCCTGCGTGTACGCTCCAGACCGCTGTCATCACTGTTCTCCTGCAGGTCACAACATACACAATGGAGCGGTAACGCTAACCGCTAGGGATGGGGTTATGAAATCATTTCACTATCCGAACAGTATCACGAATGTGCGTCGGATATCCAGAATAAAAATTAATTAAAAACCGTTTGTAACCTGAGCACTGCTGCACGTGGAGGAGGCTAGTGCTCTATTGCTGCGGAGGTGCTGGTGAGATGGGAGCAAGTAGACGGAGGCAGAGAGAGAAGCTACTGGGCTACAGCCAAGACGACCTCACATGTAGTGTACGTTGTAACCAGCAGGAGAACAGTGTGTGTATACAGATTGTATGTAGGCTTGTCTCCCATATGAACCTGCCCTTAGTGTTAGACTGGGTTCAAATGACCTCTGGTTCTTTTTTTTCCTGTATTTGTCTGGTATGGTGTGCATGTATGTACAGTTGAAGTCGGAAGTTTACATACACTTAGGTTGGAGTCATTAACTTGTTTTTCAACAACTACACAAATTTCTTGTTAACAAACTATAGTTTTGGCAAGTTGGTTAGTACATCTGCGCTGTGCATGACCCCCATTCATTTTTCCAACAATTGTTTACAGACAGATTATTTAACTTATAATTCACTGCATCACAATTCCAGTGGGTCAGAAGTTTACATACACTAAGTTGACTGTGCCTTTAAACAACTTGGAAAATTCCAGAAAATGATGTCATGGCTTTAGAAGCTTCTGATAGACTAATTGACATCATTTGAGTCAATTGGAGGTGTACCTGTGGATGTATTTCAAGGCCTACCTTCAAACTCAGTGCCTCTGATTGACATCATGGGAAAATCAAAAGAAATCAGCCAAGACCTCAGAAAAAACATTGAAGTCTGTTTCATCCTTGGAAGAAATTTCCAAAAGCCTGAAGGTACCACGTTAATCTGTTTAAACAATAGTACAGAAGTATAAACACCATGGGACCACGCAGCCGTCATACCGCTCAGGAAGGAAACGCATTCTGTCTCCTAGAGATGAAAGTACTTTGGTGTGAAAAGTACAAATCAATCCCAGAACAACAGCAAAGGACCTTTTGAAGATGCTGGAGGAAACAGGTACAAAAGTATCTATATCCACAGTAAAACGAGTCCTATATCAACACAACCTGAAAAAAAAATCCAGACTACGGTTTGCAACTGCACATGGGGACAAAGATTGTACCTTTTGGAGAAATGTCCTCTGGTCTGATGAAACAAAAATAGAACTGTTTGGCCATAATGACCATTGTTATGTTTGGAGGAAAAATGGGGAGGCTTGCAAGCCGAAGAACACGATCTTAACCGTGAAGCACGGGGGTGGCAGCATCATGTTGTGGGGGTGCTTTGCTGCAGGAGGGACTAGTACACTTCACAAAATAGATGATATCATGAGGATGGAAAATTATGTGTATATATTGAAGCAACATCAAGACATCAGTCAGGAAGTTAAAGCTTGGTCGCAAATGGGTCTTCCAAATGGACAACGACCCCAAGCATACTTCCAAAGTTGTGGCAAAATGGCTTAAGGACCACAAAGTCAAGGTATTGGAATGGCCATCATAAAGCCCTGACCTCAATCCTATAGAAAAATTGTGGGCAGAACTGAAAAAGAGTGTGCGAGCCAGGAGGCCTACAAACCCGACTCAGTTACACCAGCTCTGTCAGGAGGAATGGGCCAAAATTCACCCAACTTATTGCGGGAAGCTTGTGGAAGGATTCCCGTAACATTTGACCCAATTTAAACAATTTAAAGGCAATGCTACCAAATACTAATTGAGTGTATGTAAACTTCTGACCCACTGGGAATGTGATGGAAGAAATAAAAGCTGAAATAAATAATTCTCTACTATTATTCTGACATTTGACATTCTTAAAATAAAGTGGTGATCCTAACTGACCTAAGACAGGGAATTTATACTAGGATTTGTGAAAAACTTACTTTAAATGTATTTGGCTAAGGTGTATGTAGACTTCTGATTAATTAATTAATGTAGCACCCACAATGTTATTCATCAGGTCATGGGCTGGAGTAGCTATTTAGCTAGCTAGGCTAATTGAGGCCACATTTTGTGCTTTCTCCACAACCCCATACAGATAACACAACAGCCTACATGTTGGTGCTCGTTGTAGCCATTTAACTCCATCTTGCATTGACTTTGTGAACTGTCACTCCACTTGCGACACATTGAGTCTCTTTGCTGCTTTGATTGGCCAACATAAACAACAAGCTAGACAGGTGAAGGCTACCGGACTTTTTATATACATGTACCTCATACAAACTACACTGAAAAGTCTGTGATTTTATTAACTTAATCATTTCAAATGTTATTGTATATCCCTGTATGTAACAATGTCACATGGATATTAGAATTTCATTTAGACAAAGGCCAGTGTTATCAAAGGCCAGTGTTATCAAAGGCCAGTGTTATCAAAGGCCGGTGTTATCAAAGGCCAGTGTTATCAAAGGCCAGTGTTATCAAAGGCCAGTGTTATCAAAGGCCAGTGTTATCAAAGGCCAGTGTTATCAAAGGCCAGTGTTATCAAAGGCCAGTGTTATCAAAGGCCAGTGTTATCAAAGGCCAGTGTTATCAAAGGCCAGTGTTATCAAAGGCCAGTGTTATCAAAGGCCAGTGTTATCAAAGGCCAGTGTTATCAAAGGCCAGTGTTATTAAAGACCAGTGTTATTAAAGACCAGTGTTATTAAAGGCCAGTGTTATTAAAGGCCAGTGTTATTAAAGGCCAGTGTTATTAAAGGCCAGTGTTATTAAAGGCCAGTGTTATTAAAGGCCAGTGTTATTAAAGGCCAGTGTTATTAAAGACCAGTGTTATTAAAGACCAGTGTTATTAAAGACCAGTGTTATTAAAGACCAGTGTTATTAAAGACCAGTGTTATTAAAGGCCAGTGTTATTAAAGGCCAGTGTTATTAAAGGCCAGTGTTATTAAAGGCCAGTGTTATTAAAGACCAGTGTTATTAAAGACCAGTGTTATTAAAGGCCAGTGTTATTAAAGACCAGTGTTATTAAAGACCAGTGTTATTAAAGACCAGTGTTATTAAAGACCAGTGTTATTAAAGACCAGTGTTATTAAAGACCTATACATTTGATTTGTTCACAGAAGCGCTAGATAGAACTTTGTGAAATAACGCATATCTGGGCTACCTACCGCCTTTCCATCAGGATCGCTATGGACAGCGCTGCTATGGAGACCACTGCAGTTGAGACTATTGCTTTGGATGCATGTTCCCGCCTTCTGACGACTTCCTCTGGACCTCTTCTTCCTCTTCCTCCCTCTGCTCACAGCCTGGTTCTCATATCTCCTCAGGTTCCTACACACAAGGTGTTTGTTACTTCAGTGAGTGAGTGTGTGTGTGTGTTAAATTGAACCTTTATTTAACCGTGTTACCTTCGGTTGTGAGTGTGTGTTACCTCTGTAGGAAAATGTGTGGTCTGGAGCAGGCTGGCTGTTCTCCCCTGGTCTGCTCTCTGTGTCTAATCCGGCCCAGATGGATCCACAGCCTCCTGATAGCAACAGCAGTACTGTGGGTTACTTACTTACTTACACACACACCACACACACACATTCCTCTCTCTTACCCTTTAATGTTCTGTGGTCTTCTGGGTGTCCACTTCTTCATGAGAACCCATTGGTCACATGACAAGGAAGTGGGATCTGATAGACCAATCAGAGAGAAGGTCTATTAGAATCAGACATCTGCTCAGTAGGTTTGTTTTGCTCGGTACAGGACTTCTCTGACAGGGTGGGTGTGTTTGTGTGTATTCACCGTTGTCTGTTAGTTTGTCCAGCGGAGTGGGTCTTCCCCTCTGGGCTTCTCTGTGAAGTCTCTGACATGTCAAACACAGACCAGGGGGAAGAGTTAGTGGAGTGCCTTGAACCATGAAGGAGGGGCCAGAGACAATGCTGTCCAATGAGCAGCAGGATTCAGCGTCTGACTCCACGCCTCTTTCCGTCTGCCCCGTCACCTTTCCACCAATTACAGCCTTCCCCTGGCTGACTGACAGCTCTAGCGGTGGTGACCCACATTCTGAGACACTGTGGTTTCCATGGTGATGGTCAATCAGGTCATGATCCGTGGCCTCATCTGAGATCACGATGCTTGAGTCAGCAGAGTCCCAGTCGGGCCCTGTCCCTTCACCCTGCCCTCGCCGCCTACTACTACTCCTCCTCCTCCTCCTCGTCATCCCCGGCTGGGCAGCATGGTCACTGGAGCCCCAGGCTTCAGAGGCCTTGTTAGAGGCTGAGCGACTCAGTCTGGATGGACGCATGGAGCTTCCCCACCTCACACAATACTGCAGATTCAGCTGCAACACAGGGAGAGCATTACACACACAAACCCTGCAGATTCAGCTGCAACACAGGGGGATCACACCGCCTTGTTCTGGACCAGAACAAAAAGGTCTGAAGGAGAAGTAGCTAAATAGCTAGTTGCCATTTCAGACAGAAGATGTGGTATATTACATGTAAAAAAAATATATAAGGCAATGTTTATATGACCCCCTTTCAAACAGTCCCTTATTTACCACTTCCTTGCAGGTATACCCCTTTTATACATATCAGTGGGTAACTAGCAGATTGGGAGGGGTGTTGTTAAAGTAACGGCCCAGTGTTTCCAGATTTCTATGAAATATGACCTATAATTAATTACAATACCAAAAAAAACATTGTTTTTCATTTCAAATTAGGGAGGTGTTTTAAACAATGGAAGTGTAAAACATCCACCTGCAAAAAAACAGAACCATTCTCACAGACCCAATTTCTGTATAATGGTTACAGGGTCTGAAAATGCAGCAATCTTGACTAGTTCTTTAGGTGGGTTTTAAATGTGTCATGTTTTTCTTTCGTCTTACCACTATCCCTTTCAATTACACAAAAAAAGCAGCCATAAATTTGTGGGATTTTGGTATGTGTATGAAAGGGATATAGTTAAAGACAACGATTTGTGAACTTTGCCTGGTGAAAAGCGATATCCCAAGTATAAATACTGTAAAGTACACACACTAAAGGGTAAAACAATATGTTGAGTAAAAGGGTTTAGAAATGTGCAAACTTCAAGGTGTTGGGGATCAACGAAGAGGAACTTCTGCTGTCATGACTTACCAGGACCACCTATTCAGATGTGCCTTTTGTTAACTAAACAAGGTGTTAAATGGAGGTGAAAAGGAGACACGAGTGGTACTTTAATGTTGTGCTTCTAGCTGCCTACCCTGATGTAGCCACCGGTCTCACCTCCTTGACTTCCTTGGTCTGTCGAATATTGAGACCTGTGAATAAAAGGACCAACTGTTTGCTGCCTAACTAGCTATTGCCACTAACGTTACTTCCGTCTGTTGTTGTTGCTAACATGCTGCTAGCTAACTAGCTATTGCCACTAACGTTACTTCCGTCTGTTGTTGTTGCTAACATGCTGCTAGCTAACTAGCTATTGCCACTAACGTTACTTCCATCTGTGGTTGTTGCTAACATGCTGCTAGCTAGCTAAGGTAAATGACTGCACTGAAATCTTACCAGCTAGCTACAACAAATGTCCGAGCCAAACCAAATGATCTGCCTGGGATAGGTACAACACAACCTACAAAAACCTATACAGTAGCTAGTTAACTAAGCTAACTCAGTTAGCTAACTGTTTGTTGTGTTTATGTTAGCCATCAGGGTCAAAACAGTTACTGTATTAGCTGGCTAAAAGTTACTTACTGAGTCTCAAAATGTTCATAGTCTATCCGCTTAGAAAGAATCATCTCCGTGGTCTCCTGCTTTGAGCTTTTGCTAACTACCGTAACTAGATGTTTGAAAGTAACGGACGGCGAAGGAAAGCGGATTTCGGTTAGGACCGAGGCAGATTTCGGTTAGGATCGAGGCATATTTCGGTTAGGATCGAGGCAGATTTCGGTTAGTTTCGAGGCAGATTTCGGTTAGCTTCGAGGCAGCAACAACTCACCTCTCTCGCGCAAAACTCACATCAAACTTCAGCACATGCGCACGGGTGACGTGTTCTTCGCCAACGAAAGGCTCTTTTTTTTTTGAACGGTTCTTTCTGATGAACTTCGAGAACCGAATAGCATTGTGTGAAAGAGCCGTTCATTCGAATCTGCATTCTACTGCTTTTTCAGCTAAAAAAACAAACAATGTTTTTCTGCAGATAAATTACAACATAGGTATCTAAAGTGGGCGAATTTCTGCAACTGCAGAAACAATAAATTGTGTCGAGAGCGTGTCAATCTGGTCCACTCTTGATTTTTTTTTAATGCATAAAAACAGATGCACAATCGAGAGCATCCTGTCTTCAACTGCACCGCCCTCAACCTCAAGGCTCTCCAGAGGGTGGTGCGGTCTGCACAACGCATCACCGGGGGCAAACTACCTGCCCTCCAGGACACCTACACCACCCAATGTCACAGGAAGGCCAAAAAGATCATCAAGGACAACAACCACAGCCTGTTCACCCTGCTATCATCCAGAAGGCGAGGTCAGTACAGGTGCATCAAAGCAGGGACCGAGAGACTGAAAAACAGCTTCTATCTCAAGGCCATCAGACTGTTAAACAGCCACCAGTAACTCAGAGAGACTGCTGCCCACATTGAGACCCAATCACTGGCCACTTTAATAAATGGATCACTAGTCACTTTAAATAATGCCACTTTAATAATGTTTACATATCTTATATTACTCATATCACATGTATATATTGTATTTTATACTATCTATCGCATCTTGCCTATGCCTCTCGGCCATCGCTCATCCAATATGTACATATTCTCATTCACCCCATTAGATTTGTGTATATTAGGTAGTTGTTGGGAATTGTTAGATTACTTGTTAGATTTGATTTGATTGAGAGAGAAAAAAATTGCAGGCCATGTAATAATTTGGCCAGGCAAAAACACAATTGAAAGCGCATTTCACAATCTGACATAATGGATGCTTACCTTTTGGGCTTTACATTGGAGATTTGCACATTGGTTCATGTTTCAATGTCGGTTTTTAAATAAAGGTTAAATAAATAAAATAAAAATTAAGCATTTGGAATGAAGAACCGTTTGGGAGTCAAATGAGTCGGGTCTTCTAACGTGAATGGAGCCAACTGAACCGGTTCAGGAATGCCCATCTTTAGCGCCAAAGACCACAGCCTCTCGTCATAGAGGACAGAACAAGCGTAGGAGGTGGGCAGAGCCAAGCGCCAGATCCTATTGGCGCGTTCTAGCATAGATCTGCATATTTTCGTTAGGCAACGCCTACTATGTGAAGTGTGCGTGTCCAATCACTAAATTTGCCTTTTGCACTCCTTCTAAACAACGTTATTTTTTTACAACTTTTGCAAATGGTAAAGTCTACTCTGTTCATAACAGATTATAGTTTTTGGATAAATGTATTGAGATACACTTTTTAATAAATTAGGACATTTGCGTTATTGGGCTACCTCTCGGAAACGCCAAACGGATGCTTCACATTTATACATCCGATGAAATATCAGTCTCATTGTTCCGTCTGTGACCGTACTGTGCTAGCCCTGTGCAGTGAGTGTGGTGCTCCTGTAGAAATGGCTGTGACAACATGTCCGGTATAACCAACGAGGTATAGGATGAGAGGCCCAAGATAGAAGTGCATGCAAGTAATTTCTTATGATTTGTTCGGAATTTGAAGAAAATTTAGCTAATTCGTGGATAAAAGTGGACCTTAACAGTGAATGATATCCAGGTAATTGAGTGTGAATGATCACTAGTGCGGTGGTTGCTGGTGGACCCGGGGTCACAACAGACAAGGAAGAAAATATAACATATTATGAGGGCCTCCCGAGTGGCCCAGTAGTACATATTATGAGGGCTTCCCGAGTGGCCCAGTAGTACATATGAGGGCCTCCCGAGTGGCCCAGTAGTACATATTATGAGGGCCTCCCGAGTGGCCCAGTAGTACATATTATGAGGGCCTCCCGAGTGGCCCAGTAGAATATATTATGAGGGCCCCCTGAGTGGCCCAGTAGTACATATTATGAGGGCCTCCCGAGTGGCCCAGTAGTACATATTATGAGGGCCTCCCGAGTGGCCCAGTAGAATATATTATGAGGGCCGCCTGAGTGGCCCAGTAGTACATATTATGAGGGCCTCCCGAGTGGCCCAGTAGTACATATTATGAGGGCTTCCCGAGTGGCCCAGTAGTACATATGAGGGCCTCCCGAGTGGCCCAGTCCCGAGTGGTGACGTCACAGGAAGGCCAAAAAGATCATCAAGGACAACAACCACTGCCTGTTCACCCTGCTATCATCCAGAAGACGAGGTCAGTACAGGTGCATCAAAGCAGGGATCGAAAGATTGAAAAACAGCTTCTATCTCAAGGCCATCAGACTGTTAAACAGCCACCACTAACATTGAGTGGATGCTGCCATACATGTAAAAAAATTATCACTAGCCACTTTAAACAATGACACTTAATATCATGTTTACATACCCTACATTACTTATCTCATATGTATATACTGTACTCTATACCATCTACTGCATCTTGCCTATGCCGTTCTGTACCATCACTCATTCATATATCTTTATGTACATATTCTTCATTCCTTTACACTTGTGTGCTTAACCTTTTTGGGATAGGGGGCAGCATTTTCACTTTTGGAGGAATAGCGTGCCCAGAGTGAACTGCCTCCTACTCTGTCCCAGATGCTAATATATGCATATTATTATTACTATTGGATAGAAAACACTCTGAAGTTTCTAAAACTGTTTGAATGATGTCTGGGCTCATGAGACCTCTTTGAGTCAGTGGTCTGGCAGAGATCCTTGGTCTCCCGACAGAGTTACCTCTCATTCCATTGCTTCTCTGAAGACAAAGGAATTCTCCGGTTAGAACATTTTTGATGTTTTATGTTAGAAACATCCTAATGATTGATTCCATACATCGTTCGACATGTTTCTAAAGGACTGTAATGGAACTGTTAGAGATTTTGTCTGGATGAAATGCTCGCGTCTCATGAAGATGGATAATGGGCTGAACACGCTAACAACAAGTGGCTATTTGGACATAAATGATGGAACTTTATGGAACAAATCAATGGGATTTCTGGGAGTGCCTTCTGATGAAGATATTTATGGTGTTGTTTCTATCTTTGTTGATTCCAAAATGGCGGATATTCCTCTGGCTGTTTTGGGCTCTGAGCACCGTTCTCAGATTATGCTTTTTCCGTAAAGTTTTTTTGAAATCTGACACAACGGTTGCATTAAGGAGAAGTCTATCTTTAATTCTGTGAATAACACTAGTATCTTTTACCAATGTTTATTATGAGTATTTCTGCAAAATCACTGGATGTTTTGGAAAACATTACTGCACGTAAGGCGCCAATGTAAACTGATATTTTAGGATATAAATATGCACAATATCGAACAAAACATACATGTATTGTGTAACGTGATGTCCTATGAGTGTCATCTGATGAAGATCATCAAAGGTTAGTGATTAATTTGATCTATATTTCTGCTTTTTGGCTGTGTGTTTTTCGACTTGGCTATGACCTAACACGTGTTGTGCTTTTGCTGGAAAGCATTTTTTGGGTAGATTAACAAGATGTTTATCTTTCATTTGCTGTATTGGACTTGTTCATGTGTGAAAGTTACATATTTCCCAAAAATATTTTAGAATTTCGAGCGCAGCGGAATGTTGTTTCGCTAGTGGAACCCCCTGCGCTAGAAAGGATAAGGTAGTAGTTGTGGAATTGTTAGGTTAGATTACTCGTTGGTTATTACTGCATTGTCGGAACTAGAAGCACAAGCGTTTCGCCACACTGGCATTAACATCTGCTAACCACGTGTATGTGACAAATGACATTTGATTTGATATGATCAAAGGATCAGAGAAATGAATCTGGTACTGAAAGCATAAGCTATATAGCACTGCAATGCATAAAATGTGGTGAGCAGTTGACTCAAAGAGAAAGAAAGACAATAGTTGAACAGTTTTGAACAAATGCAATTTTTCCAAAATTAAGGAGAAGCAAAACAAAAATAGAGAGATTGTCCTTTTTTTCACTTTCAGTTTCACTTACTTAGCTAGCTAGTTTCGCCTACTGAAACACCCTGCTCAAACAGAGGGATGCTATGTTAGCTAGCTGGCTATAACAGAGGGATGCTATGTTATCTAGCTGGTTATAACAGAGGGATGCTATGTTAGCTAGCTGGCTATAACAGAGGGATGCTATGCTAGCTAGCTGGCTATAACAGAGGGATGCTATGTTAGCTAGCTGGCTATAACAGAGGGATGCTATGCTAGCTAGCTGGCTATAACAGAGGGATGCTATGTTAGCTAGCTGGCTATAACAGAGGGATGCTATGTTAGCTAGCTGGCTATAACAGAGGGATGCTATGTTAGCTAGCAGGCTATAACAGAGGGATGCTATGTTAGCCTCAAATTTGTCTCTTGACCTGTGTGCACCTACGTTGTAAACTTTCATTCATAGACCAGGTTGTAGCAACCTCATGAAGAGTACAGGGAAAATTACAGTATCAGATGGGATGCGTCTGAATCCACCGCATCTGCCTACGTAACACTTCCTGCATCTGCCTATGTAACACTTCCTGCATCTGAGGTGAAAGGTGACAGAGCTAGAGCTGTGTTTGTCAGACCGCCTATGTAACACTCCCGGAATCTGCCTATGTAACACTTCCTGCATCTGCCTATGTAACACTTCCTGAATCTGCCTATGTAACACTTCCTGCATCTGAGGTGAAAGGTGACAGAGCTAGAGCTGTTTTGTCAGACCGCCTATGTAACACTCCCTGAATCTGCCTATGTAACACTTCCTGCATCTGCCTATGTAACACTTCCTGAATCTGCCTATGTAACACTTCCTGAATCTGCCTATGTAACACTTCCTTCATCTGCCTATGTAACACTTCCTGCATCTGCCTATGTAACACTTCCTGAATCTACCTATGTAACACTTCCTGAATCTGCCTATGTAACACTTCCTGAATCTGCCTATGTAACACTTCCTGCATCTGCCTATGTAACACTTCCTGAATCTACCTATGTAACACTTCCTGAATCTGCCTATGTAACACTTCCTGCATCTGAGGTGAAAGGTGACAGAGCTAGAGCTGTGTTTGTCAGACCGTGAGACATTTCCAAAAATCTGTCTTCTCACAAAATCATCTGTAGAGTCAGAACGGTTTGACAAAATACAATATTATGACCACTCTATGGAAAGATGAGACTCTCACGAACACGATGGTGTTGTCCACAGCTTGAAGTCCTGAGTGGCGCAGCGGTCTGAGGCAGCGGTCTGAGACAGCGGTCTGAGGCAGCGGTGCAGCTGTCTGAGGCAGCGGTCTGAGGCGGCGGTCTGAGGCGGCGGTCTGAGGCAGTGGTCTTAGGCAGCGGTCTGAGGCAGCGGTGCAGCGGTCTGAGGCAGCGGTCTGAGGCAGCGGTCTGAGACAGCGGTCTGAGGCAGTGGTCTTAGGCAGCGGTCTGAGGCAGCGGTGCAGCGGTCTGAGGCAGCGGTCTGAGGCAGCGGTCTGAGGCGGCGGTCTGAGGCGGCGGTCTGAGGCAGTGGTCTTAGGCAGCGGTCTGAGGCAGCGGTGCAGCGGTCTGAGGCAGCGGTGCAGCGGTCTGAGGCAGCGGTCTGAGGCAGCGGTGCAGCGGTCTGAGGCAGCGGTCTGAGGCGGCGGTCTGAGGCAGCGGTCTGTAGTTCCTGGTTCGATTCCAGGCTGCATCACAGCCGGCCGTGAATGGGAGTCCTATTGGGCGGCGTCGTCCAAGTTTGGCCCGGGGTAGGCCGTCATTGTAATTAAGAATTTGTTCTTAGCCGACTTGCCTCATTAAATAAATATAAATAAAGTCGGTACAGCCGATCTGCCAACTTCTGTCTATAGCGAACAGTTTGGGTTACACACTAACATGACCCCTCTGTGGAAGGGTGGGACTCTCTGTAATGCTCCGGGTGTCGTGGGTGTGGAGTCAAACGCAGGAGACAGAGAGTGCAATGCTGTGCGTTTTTAATAGCACCAACGCACCACAGGGTGCTCACAATAGTAACGGCCCCAAACACAGGGAATGAAAATGTACAACGGAAAATGCACGACCGGGCACTAACACGTACCTCTACAACAGAGCCGAAGGTTACACTGAAATAATCCCGCACAACAACCAGGCGGGCCGGCTGTCTAATAAAGACAAACTAATTAAACATAAACAGGTGCTACCACTAAACATACAAGGAGGGGGAGGAAAGACAATCAGTGGCAGCTAATAGGCCGGTGACGACGACCGCCGAGCGCCACCCGCCCGGGAAGGGAAACCACCCCCGGCCGGACTCGTGACACTCTCACATACAGTACCAGTTCAAAGTGTGGACATACCTACTCATTCCAGGGTTTTTCTTTATTTGAACTGTTTTCTGCATTGTAGAATAATAATGAAGACATCAACACTATGAAATAACACATTATGGAATCATGTCGTGACAAAAAAGTGTTCTTTATATTTGAGAATGTTGCC
This sequence comes from Oncorhynchus mykiss, assembly GCF_057628025.1. NCBI lineage: Eukaryota > Metazoa > Chordata > Actinopteri > Salmoniformes > Salmonidae > Oncorhynchus > Oncorhynchus mykiss. The sequence goes on along the minus strand of NC_143049.1, from coordinate 44,032,470 downwards.
ACCCTTTGCCTTGATGACAGCTTTGCATTCTCTCAACCAACTTCATGAGGTAGTCACCTGGAATGCATTTCAATTAACAGGTGTGCCTTGGTAAAAGTAAATTTCTGGAATTTCTTTCCTTAATGCATTTGAGCCAATCCGGACAACAGGCCCTCCGATTTGACACACTGTCTGAGAAGTAGTTGGTGAACCAGGCGAGGCAATCATTTGAGAAACCAAGGCTGTCGAGTCTGCCGATAAGAATGTGGTGATTGACAGAGTCAAAAGCCTTGGCCAGGTCGATGAATACGGCTGCACAGTAATGTCTCGTATCGATGGTGGTTATGATATCGTTGAGGACCGTGAGCGTGGGTGCGGTGCACCCGTGATCAGCTCGGAAACCAGATTGCATTGGTGTGGGGTGGTGTGTTGTTGTGGGTGGTGTGGCGAGGTGTGTAGGGGTGGGGAAGTGTGGTGTGTTGATGTGGTGTGGTGGTGTGTTCTGGTGTGTTCTGGTGTCATGTGGTGTGTTGTGGTGTTTTGTGGTGAAGATACTCCAATATCCAGAGAATAAGTATTTAATTGACAACAGCAACCCAGGTCTGGTAAACCTCCAGACAGGATACATATGGTTCACAGCTAACAAATTAAAACCAGGTGCAGATGCGCACGCGCACACACACACACACACACACACACACACACACACACAGGTCTGGTTACACCACAGCTGGCTTTATTACATCATTTTCAGTTTACAACAAATGCATTTCAGTGTGATTTGTGTGTGTGTTTGAGTTTCTGTGTGTGTGTGTGTGTGTGTTGGGTATAGGTGTAGGTGTGTTGGATATATGTAACTACCGATCTGTGTGTGTGTGTGTGTGTATGTGTGTGTGAGAGAGATGTCTAAATGACTGATCTAGAATAATAACAGATAAGAGACACTTTCACTGAAATTAAAAACTATAAAACTGTTTGAAAACATAACGACTTTGTAAGTCAAAGCCTTTTTAAACTTAAGACTGTTTGAAAAGTTAAGACTTTGAAAAGTTAAGACTGTTTGAAAAGTGAAGACTGTTTTGCGAGACATTGACACTGTGTGTAACTCCTTCCACTAGAATATCACATTTAGTGTAAAATACAAACGTACTGATATAGGCCTCACAGAGAGGGATCTCTTATAGAAAAACACAAAAATCAACAACAACAACAACAATTGACCTACAGCTGTAACATTGTACACATTCAATATCAGTAACTCTCTGATAAGAGAGGCTTTGGTTGTTTGTGCTTATCTAGTTAATGGTGGAATCTGTCATTTAACTAATTTAAAAGATTCAACAATCTGGAGGCTCTTGTGTCTTTCGGACGAGCTAGAAGTTTAGCTTCCAAGTTTTGCCATTTTGCTAAAACCTGGAAAATCACAGAGCACCATATGACTTTAATTCAAAACCCAGAGAACACCCTTTTGTTTATTTTTCATAACTGAAAAGATTCTTACGGACTACAGCTTTAACAGCTAGTTAGAACACAGCTGGTTAGCTCTAACGAGCTGGTTAGCTGCTTAGCTGGTTAGCTGGTTAGCAGACCCAGCGGATGAAGCGTTCAAGGAATGTGGGTTTCCCCAGCGTGGCGTAGTCCTCTCCTCTAAAGATGGCTGACGTGTCTCCCAGGGCAACCTTCCTCAGCACTTCCTGGTCCGTGTCGGTCCCCATGGCGATCACCGTGGGAATGCCCTCGGCCCGCCGCATGGCTGAGACACCCTCCTCCAGGCTGTCGCCCGCGGTGATGCCGTCGGTGATAAAGACGAAGGACAGTTCAGCGTTACGACGTGCCAGGCGGCTTCCCTGTAGACCACACAGAGAGGCAGTACAGTTATACAGCGGTAGGACTGCCAGGAGGCTTCCCTGTAGACCACACAGAGACAGTACAGTTATACAGCGGTAGGACTGCCAGGAGGCTTCCCTGTAGACCACACAGAGAGACAGTACAGTTATAGAGCGGTAGGACTGCCAGGAGGCTTCCCTGTAGACCACACAGAGAGACAGTACAGTTATAGAGCGGTAGGACTGCCAGGAGGCTTCCCTGTAGACCACACAGAGAGACAGTACAGTTATACAGCATTAGGACTGCCAGGAGGCTTCCCTGTAGACCACACAGAGACAGTACAGTTATACAGTGGTAGGACTGCCAGGAGGCTTCCCTGTAGACCACACAGAGACAGTACAGTTATACAGCGTTGGGAGTATTGAAAACAGTGAGAGGGTGCTGGAGTATTGAAAACAGGAGAGGGTGCTGGAGTATTGAAACCTGGGGAGGGTGCTGTAATATTGAAAGCAGGGGAGGGTGCTGGAGTATTGAAAGCAGGGGAGGGTGCTGGTGTATTGAAACCTGGGTAGGGTGCTAGAGTATTGAAAACAGGAGAGGGTGCTGGAGTATTGAAACCTGGGGAGGGTGCTGGAATATTGAAAGCAGGGGAGGGTGCTGGAGTATTGAAAGCAGGGGAGGGTGCTGGAATATTGAAACCTGGGGAGGGTGCTGGAGTATTGAAAGCAGGGGAGGCTGCTGGAGTATTGAAAACAAGAGAGGGTGCTGGTGTATTTAAACCTGGGGAGGGTGCTGGAGTATTGAAAGCAGGGGAGGGTGCTGGAGTATTGAAAACAGGGGAGGGTGCTGGAGTATTGAAACCTGGGGAGGGTGCTGGACTATTGAAAACAGGGGAGGGTGCTAGAGTATTGAAAACGGGAGGGTGCTGGAGTATTGAAAACAGAGGAGGGTGCTGGAGTATTGAAAACAGGGGAGGGTGCTGGAGTATTGTTAACAGGGGAGGGTGCTGGTAAATTGAAACCCTGGGAGGGTGCTGGAGTATTGAAAACAGGGGAGGGTGCTAGAGTATTGAAAACAGGGGAGGGTGCTGGTGTATTGAAACCTGGGGAGGGTGCTGGTGTATTGAAACCTGGGGAGGGTGCTGGAGTATTGAAAACAGGGGAGGGTGCTGGTGTATTGAAACCTGGGGAGGGTGCTGGAGTATTGAAAGCAGGGGAGGCTGCTGGAGTATTGAAAACAAGAGAGGGTGCTGGTGTATTTAAACCTGGGGAGGGTGCTGGAGTATTGAAAACGGGAGGGTGCTGGAGTATTGAAAACAGGGGAGGGTGCTGGAGTATTGTTAACAGGGGAGGGTGCTCGTAAATTGAAACCCGGGGAGGGTGCTGGAGTATTGAAAACAGGGGAGGGTGCTGGAGTATTGAAAACAGGGGATGGTGCTGGTGTATTGAAAACAGGGGAGGGTGCTAGAGTATTGAAAGCAGGGGAGGGTGCTGGAGTATTGAAAACAGGGGAGGGTGCTGGAGTATTGAAACCTGGGGAGGGTGCTGGACTATTGAAAACAGGGGAGGGTGCTAGAGTATTGAAAACGGGAGAGGGTGCTGGAATATTGAAAACAGGGGAGGGTGCTGGAGTATTGAAAACAGGGGAGGGTGCTAGAGTATTGAAAACAGGAGAGGGTGCTGGAATATTGAAACGTGTTTAGGGTGCTGGAGTATTGAAAACAGGGGGGGGGTGCTGGAGTATTGAAAACAAGGGAGGGTGATGAAGTATTGCAAACAGGAGAGGGTGCTGGAATATTGAAACCTGTGGAGGGTGCTGGATTATTGAAAACAGGGGAGGGTGCTGGATTATTGAAAACAAGGGAGGGTGATGGAGTATTGAAAACAAGGGAGGGTGCTGGTGTATTGAAAACAAGGGAGGGTGCTGGAGTATTGAAACCTGGGGAGGGTGCTGGAGTATTGAAAACAGGAGAGGGTGCTGGTGTATTGAAACCTGGGGAGGGTGCTGGAGTATTGAAAACAGGGGAGGGTGCTAGAGTATTGAAAGCAGGGGAGGGTGCTGGAATATTGAAAACAGGAGAGGGTGCTAGAGTATTGAAAACAGGGGAGGGTGCTGATGTATTGAAACCTGGGGAGGGTGCTGGACTATTGAAAACGGGAGGGTGCTGGTGTATTGAAACCTGGGGAGGGTGCTGGAATATTGAAAACAGGGGAGGGTGCTAGAGTATTGAAAACAGGGGAGGGTGCTAGTGTATTGAAAACAGGGGAGGGTGCTAGAGTATTGAAAACAGGAGAGGGTGCTGGATTTTTGAAACCTGTGGAGGGTGCTGGATTATTGAAATCAGGGGAGGGTGCTGGTGTATTGAAAACAGGAGAGGGTGCTGGAATATTGAAACCTGTGGAGGGTGCTGGAGTATTGAAAACAGGGAAGGGTGCTGGAGTATTGAAAACAGGAGCGGGTGCTGGAATATTGAAACCTGGGGAGGGTGCTGGAGTAGTGAAAACAGGGGAGGGTGCTAGAGTATTGAAAACAGGAGAGGGTGCTGGAATATTGAAACATGTGGAGGGTGCTGGAGTATTGAAAACAGGGGAGGGTGCTGGAGTATTGAAAACAAGGGAGGGTGATGGAGTATTGCAAACAGGAGAGGGTGCTGGAATATTGAAACCTGTGGAGGGTGCTGGATTATTGAAAACAGGGGAGGGTGCTGGATTATTGAAAACAAGGGAGTGTGATGGAGTATTGAAAACAAGGGAGGGTGCTGGTGTAATGAAAACAAGGGAGGGTGCTGGAGTATTGAAACCTGGGGAGGGTGCTGGAGTATTGAAAACAGGAGAGGGTGCTGGTGTATTGAAACCTGGGGAGGGTGCTGGAGTGTTGAAAACAGGGGAGGGTGCTGGAGTATTGAAAGCAGGGGAGGGTGCTGGAATATTGAAAACAGGGGAGGGTGCTAGAGTATTGAAAACAGGGGAGGGTGCTGATGTATTGAAACCTGGGGAGGTTGCTGGAGTATTGAAAATGGGAGGGTGCTGGTGTATTGAAACCTGGGGAGGGTGCTGGAATATTGAAAACAGGGGAGGGTGCTAGAGTATTGAAAGCAGGGGATGGTGCTGGAATATTGAAAACAGGAGAGGGTGCTGGAGTATTGAAAACAGGAGAGGGTGCTGGATTTTTGAAACCTGTGGAGCGTGCTGGATTATTGAAAACAGGGGAGGGTGCTGGTGTATTGGAAACTGGGGAGGGTGCTGGAGTATTGAAAACAGGGGAGGGTGCTGGAGTATTGAAAACAGGGGAGGGTGCTAGAGTATTGAAAACAGGAGAGGGTGCTGGAATATTGAAACCTGTGGAGGGTGCTGGATTATTGAAAACTGCGGAGGGTGCTGGAGTATTGAACAGGGGAGGGTGCTGGTGTATTGAACAGGGGAGGGTGCTGGTGTATTGAACAGGGGAGGGTGCTAGAGTATTGAAACCTGGGGAGGGTGCTGGAATATTGAAAACGGGAGGCTGCTAGAATATTTAAAACGGGAGGGCCATCATTTTGACCCCATCTTAATGAGATATTTTTTATATGTTTATATAATTTGTTTTGAGAATACAATGTAGCTCAGTATTTGAATGATTTATTTCATTCAGGGGTTTTTGCTCGTCTTCATCAGGGGTGCCATTAATGAAGGATCTGACTACCTGTGACATCACCAGGTTGTTGACAGCGTGTATGATGGCGCTGCCGAGAGAGGAGGCGGAGTCCATGTAGCTCATCCCTGCCAGCGAATCAGCGATCACCGTCAGATTGTGCGTGAGCGAAAACTCCACCCTCTGTTCTGACTGGCCGCCGTACTGCAGCAGGGCCACGCGGGCGTTCCTGTCGTCTGATTGGCCGTTGGCCAACGTGAGGCGGCGCGCCACATTCTCGATGAACTCCTTGGCTCGGCGGTGGTTCTCCACTCCCATCCTCTCTGACCCGTCCAGCATGAACACAAGGTCCACAGGGCGCTGGACACAGCTGGCCACCGCTGGTTCTGAAACACACACACACACACACGTTGACACGTTGAAGAGACACACGTTGAAGAGACACACACAGCTATTGGATAAACATTTGTGTATTTTCATCTATTATCGTATGAATCTGTTATTATAGAATGTATCTGTTATAGTATGTATCTATTATTATAGTATGTATATATTATAGTATGTATCTGTTATAGTATGTATCTGTTATCATAGTATGTATCTGTTATAGTATGTATCTATTATTATAGTATGTGTCTATTATTATAGTATGTATCTATTATAATATGTATATATTATAGTATGTATCTGTTATAGTATGTATCTGTTATAGTATGTATCTGTTAAAGTATGTATCTGTTATTATAGTATGTATCTGTTATAGTATGTATCTGTTAAAGTATGTATCTGTTATAGTATGTATCTATTATTATAGTATCTATCTGTTATAGTATGTATCTATTATTATAGTATGTATCTGTTATAGTATGTATCTGTTATAGTATGTATCTGTTAAAGTATGTATCTGTTATTATAGTATGTATCTGTTATAGTATGTATCTGTTATAGTATGTATCTGTTATAGTATGTAATTATTATAGTATGTATCTGTTATTATAGTATGTATCTATTATAGTATGTATCTATTATAGTATGTATCTATTATAGTATGTATCTGTTATAGTATGTATATGTTATAGTATGTATCTGTTATAGTATGTATATTTTATTATAGTATGTACCTGTTATAGTATGTATCTATTATTATAGTATGTATCTGTTAAAGTATGTATCTCTTATAGTATGTATCTGTTATAGTATGTATCTGTTATTATAGTATGTATCTGTTAAAGTATGTATCTGTTATAGTATGTATCTATTATTATAGTATCTATCTGTTATAGTATGTATCTATTATTATAGTATGTATCTGTTATAGTATGTATCTATTATAGTATGTATCTATTATTATAGTATGTATCTGTTATAGTATGTATCTGTTATAGTATGTATCTATTATTATAGTATGTATCTGTTATAGTATGTATCTATTATAGTATGTATCTGTTATAGTATGTATATTTTATTATAGTATGTATCTGTTATAGTATGTATCTATTATTATAGTATGTATCTGTTAAAGTATGTATCTGTTATAGTATGTATCTATTAAAGTATGTATCTGTTATAGTATGTATCTGTTATAGTATGTACCTGTTATAGTATGTATATTTTATTATAGTATGTATCTATTATTATAGTATGTATCTATTATTATAGTATGTATCTGTTAAAGTATGTATCTATTATAGTATGTATCTGTTATAGTATGTATCTATTATTATAGTATGTATCTGTTATAGTATGTATCTATTATTATAGTATGTATCTGTTATTATAGTATGTATCTGTTAAAGTATGTATCTGTTATAGTATGTATCTGTTAAAGTATGTATCTGTTATAGTATGTATCTGTTATAGTATGTACCTGTTATAGTATGTATCTTTTATTATAGTATGTATCTGTTAAAGTATGTATCTATTATTATAGTATGTATCTGTTATAGTATGTATCTATTATTATAGTATGTATCTATTATAGTATGTATCTGTTATAGTATGTATCTGTTAAAGTATGTATCTATTATTATAGTATGTATCTGTTATAGTATGTATATATTATAGTATGTATCTGTTAAAGTATGTATCTATTATTATAGTATGTATCTGTTATAGTATGTATATATTATAGTATGTATCTGTTATAGTATGTATCTGTTATAGTATGTATCTATTATTATAGTATGTATCTGTTATAGTATGTATCTGTTATAGTATGTATCTGTTAAAGTATGTATCTTTTATAGTATGTATCTGTTATAGTATGTATCTATTATTATAGTATGTATCTGTTATAGAATGTATATATTATAGTATGTATCTGTTATAGTATGTATATATTATAGTATGTATCTGTTATAGTATGTATCTGTTATAGTATGTATCTATTATTATAGTATGTATCTGTTATAGTATGTATCTGTTATAGTATGTATCTGTTAAAGTATGTATCTGTTATAGTATGTATCTGTTATAGTATGTATCTATTATTATAGTATGTATCTGTTATAGAATGTATATATTATAGTATGTATCTGTTATAGTATGTATATATTATAGTATGTATCTGTTATAGAATGTATATATTATAGTATGTATCTGTTATAGTATGTATATATTATAGTATGTATCTGTTATAGTATGTATATATTATAGTATGTATCTATTATTATAGTATGTATCTGTTATAGTATGTATCTGTTATAGTATGTATCTATTATTATAGTATGTATCTGTTATAGTATGTATCTATTATTATAGTATGTATCTGTTATAGTATGTATCTGTTATAGTATGTATATGTTATAGTATGTATCTGTTATAGTATGTATCTGTTATAGTATGTATCTGTTATAGTATGTATCTGTTATAGTATGTATCTGTTATAGTATGTATCTGTTATAGTATGTATCTGTTATAGTATGTAATTATTATAGTATGTATTTGTTATAGTATGTATCTGTTATAGTATGTATCTGTTATAGTATGTATCTGTTATAGTATGTATCTGTTATAGTATGTATCTGTTATAGTATGTATCTGTTATAGTATGTATCTGTTATAGTATGTATCTGTTATAGTATGTATATATTATAGTATGTATCTGTTATAGTATGTATCTGTTATCATAGTATGTATCTGTTATAGTATGTATCTATTATTATAGTATGTGTCTATTATTATAGTATGTATCTATTATAATATGTATATATTATAGTATGTATCTGTTATAGTATGTATCTGTTATAGTATGTATCTGTTAAAGTATGTATCTGTTATTATAGTATGTATCTGTTATAGTATGTATCTGTTATAGTATGTATCTGTTATAGTATGTAATTATTATAGTATGTATCTGTTATTATAGTATGTATCTGTTATAGTATGTATCTATTATAGTATGTATCTGTTATAGTATGTATATTTTATTATAGTATGTACCTGTTATAGTATGTATCTATTATTATAGTATGTATCTGTTAAAGTATGTATCTCTTATAGTATGTATCTGTTATAGTATGTATCTGTTATTATAGTATGTATCTGTTAAAGTATGTATCTGTTATAGTATGTATCTATTATTATAGTATCTATCTGTTATAGTATGTATCTATTATTATATTATGTATCTGTTATAGTATGTATCTATTATAGTATGTATCTATTATTATAGTATGTATCTGTTATAGTATGTATCTGTTATAGTATGTATCTATTATTATAGTATGTATCTGTTATAGTATGTATCTATTATAGTATGTATCTGTTATAGTATGTATATTTTATTATAGTATGTATCTGTTATAGTATGTATCTATTATTATAGTATGTATCTGTTAAAGTATGTATCTGTTATAGTATGTATCTATTAAAGTATGTATCTGTTATAGTATGTATCTGTTATAGTATGTACCTGTTATAGTATGTATATTTTATTATAGTATGTATCTATTATTATAGTATGTATCTATTATTATAGTATGTATCTGTTAAAGTATGTATCTATTATAGTATGTATCTGTTATAGTATGTATCTATTATTATAGTATGTATCTGTTATAGTATGTATCTATTATTATAGTATGTATCTGTTATAGTATGTATCTGTTATAGTATGTATCTGTTAAAGTATGTATCTTTTATAGTATGTATCTGTTATAGTATGTATCTATTATTATAGTATGTATCTGTTATAGAATGTATATATTATAGTATGTATCTGTTATAGTATGTATCTGTTATAGTATGTATCTATTATTATAGTATGTATCTGTTATAGTATGTATCTGTTATAGTATGTATCTGTTAAAGTATGTATCTTTTATAGTATGTATCTGTTATAGTATGTATCTATTATTATAGTATGTATCTGTTATAGAATGTATATATTATAGTATGTATCTGTTATAGTATGTATATATTATAGTATGTATCTGTTATAGTATGTATCTGTTATAGTATGTATCTATTATTATAGTATGTATCTGTTATAGTATGTATCTGTTATAGTATGTATCTGTTAAAGTATGTATCTGTTATAGTATGTATCTGTTATAGTATGTATCTATTATTATAGTATGTATCTGTTATAGAATGTATATATTATAGTATGTATCTGTTATAGTATGTATATATTATAGTATGTATCTGTTATAGAATGTATATATTATAGTATGTATCTGTTATAGTATGTATATATTATAGTATGTATCTGTTATAGTATGTATATATTATAGTATGTATCTATTATTATAGTATGTATCTGTTATAGTATGTATCTGTTATAGTATGTATCTATTATTATAGTATGTATCTGTTATAGTATGTATCTATTATTATAGTATGTATCTGTTATAGTATGTATCTGTTATAGTATGTATATGTTATAGTATGTATCTGTTATAGTATGTATCTGTTATAGTATGTATCTGTTATAGTATGTATCTGTTATAGTATGTATCTGTTATAGTATGTATCTGTTATAGTATGTATCTGTTATAGTATGTAATTATTATAGTATGTATTTGTTATAGTATGTATCTGTTATAGTATGTATCTGTTATAGTATGTATCTGTTATAGTATGTATCTGTTATAGTATGTATCTGTTATAGTATGTATCTGTTATAGTATGTATCTGTTATAGTATGTATCTGTTATAGTATGTATATATTATAGTATGTATCTGTTATAGTATGTATCTGTTATCATAGTATGTATCTGTTATAGTATGTATCTATTATTATAGTATGTGTCTATTATTATAGTATGTATCTATTATAATATGTATATATTATAGTATGTATCTGTTATAGTATGTATCTGTTATAGTATGTATCTGTTAAAGTATGTATCTGTTATTATAGTATGTATCTGTTATAGTATGTATCTGTTATAGTATGTATCTGTTATAGTATGTAATTATTATAGTATGTATCTGTTATTATAGTATGTATCTGTTATAGTATGTATCTATTATAGTATGTATCTGTTATAGTATGTATATTTTATTATAGTATGTACCTGTTATAGTATGTATCTATTATTATAGTATGTATCTGTTAAAGTATGTATCTCTTATAGTATGTATCTGTTATAGTATGTATCTGTTATTATAGTATGTATCTGTTAAAGTATGTATCTGTTATAGTATGTATCTATTATTATAGTATCTATCTGTTATAGTATGTATCTATTATTATAGTATGTATCTGTTATAGTATGTATCTATTATAGTATGTATCTATTATTATAGTATGTATCTGTTATAGTATGTATCTGTTATAGTATGTATCTGTTATTATAGTATGTATCTGTTATAGTATGTATCTATTATAGTATGTATCTGTTATAGTATGTATATTTTATTATAGTATGTATCTGTTATAGTATGTATCTATTATTATAGTATGTATCTGTTAAAGTATGTATCTGTTATAGTATGTATCTATTAAAGTATGTATCTGTTATAGTATGTATCTGTTATAGTATGTACCTGTTATAGTATGTATATTTTATTATAGTATGTATCTATTATTATAGTATGTATCTATTATTATAGTATGTATCTGTTAAAGTATGTATCTATTATAGTATGTATCTGTTATAGTATGTATCTATTATTATAGTATGTATCTGTTATAGTATGTATCTATTATTATAGTATGTATCTGTTATTATAGTATGTATCTGTTAAAGTATGTATCTGTTATAGTATGTACCTGTTATAGTATGTATCTTTTATTATAGTATGTATCTGTTAAAGTATGTATCTATTATTATAGTATGTATCTGTTATAGTATGTATCTATTATTATAGTATGTATCTATTATAGTATGTATCTGTTATAGTATGTATCTGTTAAAGTATGTATCTATTATTATAGTATGTATCTGTTATAGTATGTATATATTATAGTATGTATCTGTTAAAGTATGTATCTATTATTATAGTATGTATCTGTTATAGTATGTATATATTATAGTATGTATCTGTTATAGTATGTATATATTATAGTATGTATCTGTTATAGTATGTATCTATTATTATAGTATGTATCTATTATAGTATGTATCTGTTATAGTATGTATCTGTTAAAGTATGTATCTATTATTATAGTATGTATCTGTTATAGTATGTATATTTTATTATAGTATGTATCTGTTATAGTATGTATCTATTATTATAGTATGTATCTGTTATAGTATGTATCTGTTATAGTATGTATCTGTTAAAGTATGTATCTTTTATAGTATGTATCTGTTATAGTATGTATATATTATAGTATGTATCTGTTATAGTATGTATATATTATAGTATGTATCTGTTAAAGTATGTATCTATTATTATAGTATGTATCTGTTATAGTATGTATATATTATAGTATGTATCTGTTATAGTATGTATCTGTTAAAGTATGTATCTATTATTATAGTATGTATCTGTTATAGTATGTATATATTATAGTATGTATCTGTTATAGTATGTATATATTATAGTATATATCTGTTAAAGTATGTATATATTATAGTATGTATATGTTAAAGTATGTATCTATTATTATAGTATGTATCTGTTATAGTATGTATATATTATAGTATGTATCTGTTATAGTATGTATCTGTTATAGTATGTATCTATTATTATAGTATGTATCTGTTATAGTATGTATCTGTTATAGTATGTATCTGTTATAGTATGTATCTGTTAAAGTATGTATCTGTTATAGTATGTATCTGTTATAGTATGTATCTATTATTATAGTATGTATCTGTTATAGTATGTATATATTATAGTATGTATCTGTTATAGTATGTATATATTATAGTATGTATCTGTTATAGTATGTATCTATTATTATAGTATGTATCTATTATAGTATGTATCTATTATAGTATGTATCTATTATAGTATGTATCTGTTATAGTATGTATCTGTTAAAGTATGTATCTATTATTATAGTATGTATCTGTTATAGTATGTATATATTATAGTATGTATCTGTTAAAGTATGTATATATTATAGTATGTATCTGTTAAAGTATGTATCTATTATTATAGTATGTATCTGTTATAGTATGTATATATTATTATAGTATGTATATGTTATAGTATGTATCTGTTATAGTATGTATCTATTATTATAGTATGTATCTGTTAAAGTATGTATATATTATAGTATGTATCTGTTAAAGTATGTATCTATTATTATAGTATGTATCTGTTATAGTATGTATCTATTATTATAGTATGTATCTGTTATAGTATGTATCCGTTAGAGTATGTATCTATTATTATAGTATGTATCTGTTATAGTATGTATCTATTATTATAGTATGTACCTGTTATAGTATGTATCTATTATTATAGTATGTATATGTTATAGTATGTATCTGTTATAGTATGTATCTGTTATAGTATGTATCTGTTATAGTATGTATCTGTTATTATAGTATGTATATGTTATAGTATGTATCTATTATTATAGTATGTATATGTTATAGTATGTATCTGTTAGAGTATGTATCTATTATTATAGTATGTATATGTTATAGTATGTATCTGTTATAGTATGTATCTGTTATAGTATGTAATTATTATAGTATGTATCTGTTATTATAGTATGTATCTATTATAGTATGTATCTATTATAGTATGTATCTATTATAGTATGTATCTGTTATAGTATGTATATGTTATAGTATGTATCTGTTATAGTATGTATCTGTTATAGTATGTATCTGTTATAGTATGTATCTATTATTATAGTATGTATATGTTATAGTATGTATCTATTATTATAGTATGTATATGTTATAGTATGTATCTATTATTATAGTATGTATCTGTTATAGTATGTATCTGTTATAGTATGTATCTGTTATAGTATGTATCTATTATTATAGTATGTATATGTTATAGTATGTATCTATTATTATAGTATGTATATGTTATAGTATGTATCTGTTAGAGTATGTATCTATTATTATAGTATGTATCTGTTATAGTATGTATATATTATTATAGTATCTGTTATAGTATGTATCTATTATTATAGTATGTATCTGTTATAGTATGTATCTGTTATAGTATGTATCTGTTATAGTATGTATCTATTATAGTATGTATCTATTATAGTATGTATCTGTTATAGTATGTAATTATTATAGTATGTATCTGTTATAGTATGTATCTATTATAGTATGTATCTGTTATAGTATGTATCTATTATAGTATGTATCTATTATAGTATGTATCTGTTATAGTATGTAATTATTATAGTATGTATCTGTTATAGTATGTATATATTATAGTATGTATATATTATAGTATGTATCTGTTAAAGTATGTATATATTATAGTATGTAGATGTTATAGTATGTATCTGTTATAGTATGTATCTGTTATAGTATGTATCTGTTATAGTATGTATCTATTATAGTATGTATCTGTTATAGTATGTATCTGTTATAGTATGTATCTGTTATAGTATGTATCTGTTATAGTATGTATATATTATAGTATGTATCTATTATTATAGTATGTATATGTTATAGTATGTATCTGTTATAGTATGTATCTATTATTATAGTATGTATATGTTATAGTATGTATCTGTTATAGTATGTATCTATTATAGTATGTATCTGTTATAGTATGTATCTATTATAGTATGTATCTATTATAGTATGTATCTGTTATAGTATGTAATTATTATAGTATGTATCTGTTATAGTATGTATCTGTTATAGTATGTATCTGTTATAGTATGTATCTATTATAGTATGTATCTATTATTATAGTATGTATCTGTTATAGTATGTATCTATTATAGTATGTATCTATTATAGTATGTATCTATTATTATAGTATGTATATGTTATAGTATGTATCTGTTATAGTATGTATCTATTATTATAGTATGTATATGTTATAGTATGTATCTGTTATAGTATGTATCTATTATAGTATGTATATGTTATAGTATGTATCTGTTATAGTATGTATCTGTTATAGTATGTATCTGTTATAGTATGTATCTGTTATAGTATGTATCTATTATAGTATGTATCTATTATTATAGTATGTATCTGTTATAGTATGTATCTGTTATAGTATGTATATATTATTATAGTATCTGTTATAGTATGTATCTGTTATAGTATGTATCTGTTATAGTATGTATCTATTATTATAGTATGTATCTGTTATAGTATGTATCTGTTATAGTATGTATCTATTATAGTATGTATCTATTATTATAGTATGTATCTGTTATAGTATGTATCTGTTATAGTATGTATCTATTATAGTATGTATCTATTATTATAGTATGTATCTGTTATAGTATGTATCTGTTATAGTATGTATCTGTTATAGTATGTATCTGTTATAGTATGTATCTATTATAGTATGTATCTATTATTATAGTATGTATCTGTTATAGTATGTATCTGTTATAGTATGTATCTGTTATAGTATGTATCTGTTATAGTATGTATCTATTATAGTATGTATCTGTTATTATAGTATGTATCTGTTATAGTATCTATCTGTTATAGTATGTATCTGTTATAGTATGTATATATTATTATAGTATCTGTTATAGTATGTATCTGTTATAGTATGTATCTGTTATAGTATGTATCTGTTATAGTATGTATCTATTATAGTATGTATCTATTATTATAGTATGTATCTGTTATAGTATGTATCTATTATTATAGTATCTGTTATAGTATGTATCTGTTATAGTATGTATCTATTATTATAGTATGTATCTGTTATAGTATGTATATATTATTATAGTATCTGTTATAGTATGTATCTGTTATAGTATGTATCTATTATAGTATGTATCTATTATAGTATGTATCTATTATTATAGTATGTATCTGTTATAGTATGTATATATTATTATAGTATCTGTTATAGTATGTATCTGTTATAGTATGTATCTGTTATAGTATGTATCTATTATAGTATGTATCTATTATTATAGTATGTATCTGTTATAGTATGTATCTGTTATAGTATGTATATGTTATAGTATGTATCTGTTATAGTATGTATCTATTATTATAGTATGTATCTGTTATAGTATGTATATATTATTATAGTATCTGTTATAGTATGTATCTGTTAAAGTATATATCTGTTATAGTATGTATCTATTATTATAGTATGTATCTGTTATAGTATGTATCTGTTATAGTATGTATCTGTTATAGTATGTATCTGTTAAAGTATATATCTGTTAAAGTATGTATCTGTTATAGTATGTATCTGTTATAGTATGTATCAGAATGATCTTACCAGTTTTACAGGGAAGGTCAGGACACACGATCACAGGGTCTAAGAGAGAAGTATTCATCATTTATCTCTGTTATACAAGTACTATGTGTACAAGAGAATGTGTGTGTTTAGGTGTGTGTGTGTGTGTACCTGGGCAGAGCACGGTCTCTATCTTGTCGATGAACTCCTCTGCCACCAGATCAGCGAAGCGCCTCATCCCCAGCACCCTACCGTCTCTCTGACAGGCTATACTCTTCAGGCTCTCATTCTCCTCTATCTGGTCAAACATGTCCCCTATACCTATAGCGCTCACGTCCACACTGGGGTCGCTGCTCACACACACACACACACACACACACACACAAATCATAAGATAGGTGGCACACACAGCTGATAAAACATGTGTCCCCCCTCGACACACACACACACACACACACACACACACACACACAGCTCCAGCTCCCGGGTCTGGTACCTGCAGAGGTATGTGAGCAGTGAGTCATCGTCCCTGGGGTCGAACCGTCCGTCTGTGATGACCACCACGGTGACGTTGGCTTTAGCTCGGCGGCTGTCCTTGATCAAGTGGTCGTAGGCATACTTCAGCGCTGACGGGGTCCACGTCCCCCCGGCTATCCACTCCAGACGCTTCACCGCATCCTACAGACAGACGGACAGGGTGGGAAGGTGTTAGCCCACTGAGCTCGGGGAGTTAATGCAAGTCTTCAGGTCTCATCCTGCAAAGGGTCGGGCCGAGAGAGGGCGGGGGTGTGGGTGTTTATGTCTCAGTCTGGGTTCGAAGGTCAAACTCAGGCGATCTGAATACCACAAGACTGTGTCGCCCGCTGAGCTAAAGCCTTGGCATTAACTCGGGGAGCTAATACAAGTCTTCAGTTGTCAGGTAATGTTAGACTTGTGTGTCGCTCCACTTCAAGACAGACAGGGAGTCACATATTGTTGGTATATAGTTTATTATTATTATAGTACTTTGAGGTAGAGGTCACATATTATTGGTATATAGTTTATTATTGTTATTATTGTTATAGTACCTTGAAGTAGGACGATTAAATCCTATATGCTAATCGTCCTCCTAAAGGTAGGCTAAATCCTATATGCTAATCGTCCTCCTACGGCTAAATCCTATATGTTAATCGTCCTCCTACGGCTAAATCCTATATGCTAATCGTCCTCCTACGGCTAAATCCTATATGCTAATCGTCCTCCTACGGCTAAATCCTATATGCTAATCGTCCTCCTACGGCTAAATCCTATATGCTAATCGTCCTCCTAAAGGTAGGCTAAATCCTATATGCTAATCGTCCTCCTACGGCTAAATCCTATATGCTAATCGTCCTCCTAAAGGTAGGCTAAATCCTATATGATAATCGTCCTCCTAAAGGTAGGCTAAATCCAATATGCTAATCGTCCTCCTAAAGGTAGGCTAAATCCAATATGCTAATCGTCCTCCTAAAGGTAGGCTAAATCCAATATGCTAATCGTCCTCCTAAAGGTAGGCTAAATCCAATATGCTAATCGTCCTCCTAAAGGTAGGCTAAATCCAATATGCTAATCGTCCTCCTAAAGGTAGGCTAAATCCTATATGCTATATGCTAGTAGCCTGTCCACGCGTTTTCCTTTTCAATGATGATCACATTTTTTGATTGCACCTCGACTCCACTTCTTTTCTATTTATTTTTTTATTGAACCTTTATTTAACTTTACATTATCAATATGTATTTACAGACACAGTAGTAAACTATAGTCTAATAGTCTCAAATTAATTTCCTAGGAAATATAACTGCCAGTGATTCGTAGGCAGCCTACTCTATTTCAATGAGAGGAGCCCTACTAGGAGAGGAGAGGTAGCCGCAGCAGAGGTTGAAGCAGCGAATGCTGAGTGTGAATAAGGTGACAAAGGTTTTAATACAAAAGGCTAACGGCGTTTCCAAATTATCTGCGGGACAACAAAAAATATTTAACTCCCAAAGACAAATGTCTGACTCGCTCGCCGGCAGCGTGAAAAATGCAGAGCTACAACGAGTTCTGTCGGACCCACCAGGCAGCCCTCTACCTTGAAGCCACAATTGGGGCGGCAGGGTAGCCTAGTGGTTAGAGCGTTGGACTAGTAACCGGAAGGTTTCAAGTTCAAACCCCCGAGCTGACAAGGTACAAATCTGTCGTTCTGCCCCTGAACAGGCAGTTAAACCCACTAGGCCGTCATTGAAAATAAAAAATAAATAAAAATTCACATACCTTGAAGGCAGACAGGGAGTCGATCTTGGAGTCATTGAGCCTGATGGCCTGGAAGGTTCCACTGTGACTGTACTGTACCACCCCCACTCTGGTACCTGCCGGAGTCACCAGGGAGAAAATACTTTACATTCTACACAATCGGTACTAGCAGGAGAAGTTATCTGGGTGTAAAAAAAATAAATTGTTTTGAGTGAATCTGAACTAACACTGCACAAATAAGCCTAAGGTCGTAGTGTGTGTGTGTGTACCTGTCTCTGAGTTGGGGTCCTTGGCCATAGATCCCAGTCTGTTGATGGTGTTGATCACAAAGTTCTTCTCCAGAGTGAAGTTGGCGAGACCAACGGACTCTGAGCTGTCAATCACAAACACGATGTCCAGCGCCCCACACCGCTTCTCACAGTCTGCACGGACAACACAGTACAGGGGTTAATGGTGTGTTTGTCTGCTTTCTCACAGTCTGCACGGACAACACAGTACAGGGGTTAACGGTGTGTTCGTCTGCTTTCTCACAGTCTGCACGGACAACACAGTACAGGGGTTAATGGTGTGTTCGTCTGCTTTCTCACAGTCTGCACGGACAACACAGTACAGGGTTAACGGTGTGTTCGTCTGCTTTCTCACAGTCTGCACGGACAACACAGTACAGGGGTTAACGGTGTGTTCATCTGCTTTCTCACAGTCTGCACGGACAACACAGTACAGGGTTACAGGGGTTAACGGTGTGTTCATCTGCTTTCTCACAGTCTGCACGGACAACACAGTACAGGGTTACAGGGGTTAACGGTGTGTTCATCTGCTTTCTCACAGTCCGCACGGACAACACAGTACAGGGGTTAACGGTGTGTTCGTCTGCTTTCTCACAGTCTGCACGGACAACACAGTACAGGGGTTAACGGTGTGTTCATCTGCTTTCTCACAGTCTGCACGGACAACACAGTACAGGGGTTAACGGTGTGTTCATCTGCTTTCTCACAGTCTGCACGGACAACACAGTACAGGGGTTAACGGTGTGTTCGTCTGCTTTCTCACAGTCTGCACGGACAACACAGTACAGGGGTTAACGGTGCTTAGCGACTGCCGCTTCTTCTTTGTTCGGCTCATGTTACGTTAATTACGTTAACCACTATTATTGAGTCCATGCAACTTATTATGCAAAATGTTTACTCCTGAACTCATTTAGGCTTACCATAACAAAGGGGTTGAATACTCATTGACTCAAGATATTTCAGCTTTTAATGTTACATTTTTTTTTTCTACAAACATAATTCCACTTTGACATTATGGGTTATTGTGTGTAGATCAATGACACAAATTCTCAATTGAATCCATTTTAAATTCAGGCTGTATCACAACTAAATGTGGAAAAAGTCAAGGGCTGTGAATTGTTTCTGAAGGCTCTGTAGTCCATGAGTTTGGTGATATTTGAAGGTAATTGAAGGGAGTTTTAAACCGAGTGATAAACTGGTTGGTATTTTCACCATTTTAAGTAATAGAGGTTCACTAGGATGCTAATGGTTTTACATGTAAGCAAAGTGAACAAGATGGCACACACACTTTTTAGACTCTTTCAACAATATTTTTTTAGCTCCTATTGGGTTTATTTTCTATAAACGAAGGCTCACTTAACTTCAGGTAAAATATGTACACATGCAAAGTGAAGATAGAATGTGTTAAACATGTTTATTTGAAAGAAAATAGCATTTAACAGTTCGCTAGCATTATGCTAACAGGAAATGTGTTTTGCTAAGCGCTAGCTAGCTCTAGGCTATTGGGTTTCCGGTATCCTTGTCGCATGTGTTGGTTAATAATGGGACGTTTCTAGCGTTGTTTAACACAAAGCCGTGTGTAGCTTTATGGAAATTGACACTGCTAGTACACTGAGCTCTCTATAATGTAATGTTAACCTTTATGGTCCAATTTGACGGTTTTACACGACAAATAGCTGTTGTTGTTGTACACTCGCTTCTATACTGATTGAATAGTCTTAGGTTATACGCACTAGTTATTTGACTGTTACTGAGGTAATTAGCGGATTCTGCAGATGTATGGAGATAGCTTTTTGAACTTGACGCCTTCATTTTTTGTAATGTGAAAAATACTACAATGCACTTGTAATGACAAAACATGAAAAAAATAAAAGTACTGTAAAATTTAATACATATTGGAGTAATACTAATACTGAAATTAATATTAATACTGAAATTAATATTAATACTGAAATTAATACTAATACTGAAATTAATACTAATACTGAAATTAATATTAATACTGAAATTCATATTAATACTGAAATTCATATTAATACTGAAATTAATACTAATACTGAAATTAATATTAATACTGAAATTAATATTAATACTGAAATTCATATTAATACTGAAATTCATATTGATACTGAAATTAATATTAATACTGAAATTCATACTAATACTGAAATTCATACTAGTACTAATACTGAAATTCATACTAATATTAATACTGAAATTAATATTAATACTGAAATTAATATTAATACTGAAATTAATATTAATACTGAAATTAATACTAATACTGAAATTAATATTAATACTGAAATTAATATTAACACTGAAATTCATACTAATACTGAAATTCATACTAGTACTAATACTGAAATTCATACTAATATTAATACTGAAATTAATATTAATACTGAAATTAATATTAATACTGAAATTAATATTAATACTGAAATTAATACTAAAATTCATACTAATACTGAAATTAATATTAATACTGCAATTCATTTTAATACTGAAGTTCATACTAATACTGAAATTCATATTAATACTGAAATTCATATTAATACTGAAATTCATACTAATACTGAAATTCATACTAATACTGAAATTAATATTAATACTGAAATTAATATTAATACTGAAATTAATATTAATACTGAAATTCATATTAATACTGAAATTAATATTAATACTGAAATTCATACTAATACTGAAATTCATACTAATACTAATACTGAAATTCATACTAATATTAATACTGAAATTCATATTAATACTGGAATTAATATTAATACTGAAATTAATATTAACACTGAAATTAATATTAACACTGAAATTAATATTAATACTGAAATTCATATTAATACTGAAATTCATACTAATATTAATACTGAAATTAATATTAACACTGAAATTAATATTAACACTGAAATTAATATTAATACTGAAATGCATACTAATACTGAAATTCATACTAATACTAATACTGAAATTCATACTAATACTAATACTGAAATTCATACTAATACTAAAATTAATATAAATACTGCAATTCATACTAATACTAAAATTAATATAAATACTGAAATTCATATTAATACTAAAATTAATATGAATACTGAAATTCATATTAATACTAATACTGAAATTCATACTAATACTGAAATGAATGCTAATACTAAAATTAATATAAATACTGCAATTCATACTAATACTAACATTAATATAAATACTGAAATTCATACTAATACTGAAATTAATGCTAATACTAATACTGAAATTAATATGAATACTAATACTGAAATTAATACTAATACTGAAATTAATACTAATACTGAAATTAATATGAATTCTGAAATTCATACTAATACTGAAATTCATACTAATACTAATACTGAAATTCATACTAATACTGAAATTCATAATAATACTAAAATTAATATAAATACTGCAATTCATACTAATACTAAAATTAATATAAATACTGAAATTCATATTAATACTAATACTGAAATTCATACTAATACTGAAATTAATGCTACTACTAAAATTAATATAAATACTGAAATGAATGCTAATACTAATACTGAAATTAATATGAATACTAATACTGAAATTAATACTAATGCTGAAATTAATACTAATACTGATATTAATACTATTAATGAAATTAATACTAATACTGAAATTAATACTAATGCTGAAATTCGTACTAGTACTGAAATTAATACTAATACTGAAATTAATGCTAATACTGAAATTAATGCTAATACTGAAATTAATGCTAATACTGAAATTAGTGCTAATACTAATATTAATACTAATACTGAAATTAATGATAACCCCGAAATTCATACTTATACTAATAATGAAATTCATACTAATACTGAAATTAATACTAATACTGAAATTCATATGGAAATTAATACAATACTGAAATTAATACTAATACTGACATTAATACTAATACTGAAATTAATACTAATATTAATACCAATATTGTTCGCCTCGTCATTCCACCCTGTTAATTCAGGGCCATTATCTGCTGACCAAGTCTCAGTCGGAGGCATGTGACACGTGGATTTCAGGCTGTTGTGTGTGTGTTTTGTGTGAATGTGTGTGTGTGTGTGTGTCTGAATAACTCACCACAGCAGCCACAGGTCTCTCTGATGTAGTTCATAACATCACATTCCTACAATGAAAACATCACATTTCATCACAAGACCTTTCTCTGAGAGGGATGACAAAAGAGGGATAGAGGGGATTTAGAGGATAGAGGAATGGAGAGAGAGGGATAAAGGGGATTGAGGGATAAGGAGAGGGGAGAGAGGGATAGAGGGATAGAGGGAGGGGTGATAGAGGGATAGGGGGGATAGATGGATAGAGGGGTAGAGGGGATAGATGGATAGGGGGGATAGAGTGAGGGGGGTAGATGGATAGAGGGGGAGAGGGATAGGGGGGAGATGGAGAGGGGATAGAGGGGGAGAGGGATAGAGGGGGATAGATGGAGAGGGGATAGAGGGGATAGATGGATAGAGGGGATAGATGGATGGGGGGATAGAGTGAGGGGGGGATAGATGGATAGAGGGGGAGAGGGATAGAGGGGGAGAGGGATGGGGGGATAGATGGAGAGGGGATAGAGGGGTAGAGGAGATAGATTGGGTAGAGGGAGAGGGGATAGAGGAGTAGAGTGAGAGGGGATAGAGGTTCTTACTGTTAGGCCGGGATCTCCCTCAGGACCTGGATCTCCCTGTAGAGAGAAAGGAGATGCTTTCATACACAGATTATAACACACACACACACACACACTCAAACACACTCACACACACTCACTCACTCGAACACACTCACACACTCGAACACACTCACACACACTCACTCACTCGAACACACTCACTCACTCGAACACACTCACACACTCGAACACACTCACACACACTCACTCACTCGAACACACTCACACACTCGAACACACTCACACACTCGAACACACTCAAACACACACACACCGTGTGGAAGTACTGTCTGTGTGTATGTGTGTGTGTGTGTGTGTGTGTGTGTGTATGCGCGTGTGTGTGTGTGTGTCTGTGTGTGTGTGTGTGTGTGTGTGTATGCGCGTGTGTGTGTGTGTGTGTGTATGCGTGTGTGTGTGTGTGTGTATGTGTGTGTGTGTCTGTGTGTGTGTCTGTGTGTGTGTGTCTGTGTGTGTATGCGCGTGTGTGTGTCTGTGTGCGTGTGTGTGTGTCTGTGTGTGTGTCTGTGTGTGTATGCGCGTGTGTGTGTCTGTGTGTGTGTGTCTGTGTGTGTGTCTGTGTGCGTGTCTCTGTGTGTGTGCGTGGGTGCTTGTGTACGTACGTCTCGTCCACCCACTCCTCTTGGTCCTCTGAATCCAGGTTCTCCCTGAGGCCCTGGTTCTCCCTCCTCTCCAGAGGTTCCCTTTCCCCCTGGTCCTCCCTTGGGGCCACAGTCTCCTCTGCCTCCTCTGGGCCCTGGACCGCCCTTCTCCCCACGTTCACCCTGAATACACACAGGGTCAGACGGTGTGTTAGAGAGAGTGTTAGGCTGTTAGGGAGTGTGTGTGTGTCAGGGAACCATCCTACTCAATAAACTATACTAAATATATTCAAATATATTCACCAAATACATAAGTGGATGTGATGAGCTGTAAACAGACCCAGAGTCACTGGGTGTGATGAGCTGTAAACAGACCCAGAGCCACTGGGTGTGATGAGCTGTAAACAGACCCAGAGCCACTGGGTGTGATGAGCTGTAAACAGACCCAGAGCCACTGGGTGTGATGAGCTGTAAATAGACCCAGAGCCACTGGGTGTGATGAGCTGTAAACAGACCCAGAGCCACTGGGTGTGATGAGCTGTAAACAGACCCAGAGCCACTGGGTGTGATGAGCTGTAAACAGACCCAGAGCCACTGGGTGTGATGAGCTGTAAACAGACCCAGAGCCACTGGGTGTGATGAGCTGTAAACAGACCCAGAGTCACTGGGTGTGATGAGCTGTAAACAGACCCAGAGCCACTGGGTGTGATGAGCTGTAAACAGACCCAGAGCCACTGGGTGTGATGAGCTGTAAACAGACCCAGAGCCACTGGGTGTGATGAGCTGTAAACAGACCCAGAGTCACTGGGTGTGATGAGCTGTAAACAGACCCAGAGCCACTGGGTGTGATGAGCTGTAAACAGACCCAGAGCCACTGGGTGTGATGAGCTGTAAACAGACCCAGAGCCACTGGGTGTGATGAGCTGTAAACAGACCCAGAGCCACTGGGTGTGATGAGCTGTAAACAGACCCAGAGCCACTGGGTGTGATGAGCTGTAAACAGACCCAGAGTCACTGGGTGTGATGAGCTGTAAACAGACCCAGAGCCACTGGGTGTGATGAGCTGTAAACAGACCCAGAGCCACTGGGTGTGATGAGCTGTAAACAGACCCAGAGCCACTGGGTGTGATGAGCTGTAAACAGACCCAGAGCCACTGGGTGTGATGAGCTGTAAACAGACCCAGAGCCACTGGGTGTGATGAGCTGTAAACAGACCCAGAGCCACTGGGTGTGATGAGCTGTAAACAGACCCAGAGCCACTGGGTGTGATGAGCTGTAAACAGACCCAGAGCCACTGGGTGTGATGAGCTGTAAACAGACCCAGAGCCACTGGGTGTGATGAGCTGTAAACAGACCCAGAGCCACTGGGTGTGATGAGCTGTAAACAGACCCAGAGCCACTGGGTGTGATGAGCTGTAAACAGACCCAGAGCCACTGGGTGTGATGAGCTGTAAACAGACCCAGAGCCACTGGGTGTGATGAGCTGTAAACAGACCCAGAGCCACTGGGTGTGATGAGCTGTAAACAGACCCAGAGTCACTGGGTGTGATGAGCTGTAAACAGACTCAGAGTCACTGGGTGTGATGAGCTGTAAACAAACTCAGAGCCACTGGGTGTGATGAGCTGTAAACAGACCCAGAGCCACTGGGTGTGTTGAGCTGTAAACAGACCCAGAGCCACTGGGTGTGATGAGCTGTAAACAGACTCAGAGCCACTGGGTGTGATGAGCTGTAAACAGACCCAGAGCCACTGGGTGTGATGAGCTGTAAACAGACCCAGAGCCACTGGGTGTGATGAGCTGTAAACAGACCCAGAGCCACTGGGTGTGATGAGCTGTAAACAGACCCAGAGTCACTGGGTGTGATGAGCTGTAAACAGACCCAGAGCCACTGGGTGTGATGAGCTGTAAACAGACCCAGAGCCACTGGGTGTGATGAGCTGTAAACAGACCCAGAGCCACTGGGTGTGATGAGCTGTAAACAGACCCAGAGCCACTGGGTGTGATGAGCTGTAAACAGACCCAGAGCCACTGGGTGTGATGAGCTGTAAACAGACCCAGAGCCACTGGGTGTGATGAGCTGTAAACAGACCCAGAGCCACTGGGTGTGATGAGCTGTAAACAGACCCAGAGCCACTGGGTGTGATGAGCTGTAAACAGACCCAGAGCCACTGGGTGTGATGAGCTGTAAAGAGCTGCTATTTTTTAAACTTTCTGTTTTGCCATTTCTGAATGTGTTATTCAATTTGTTTCTATGTGCTATAGTAGTAAAAGCCAAATTCTACGTTCTTTCAAATATTTTATATCTATTTATATCTACAGGGGTCCTGAAATCCAAATCAAATGGCTAAATGTTAAAAACAATTCCATATGTTATCTTAGTAGATATTGCAATCTAAGGGCGTATTTAATAAAAATAAGACCTATTGAGTCCAAGTTAAAAACAGGGACAAAGTAGGCTACTGTTTTTGAGGCTGACTTCTTTGCCTCATGATTTGTCAAATCGCGCACAATTTCTCTGTGTTTCACACCAGAGTGCATCACTCCCGACAGACACAAGCAAAAACTCTTTCCATAAATGTCCTTAAATGTCTTTAAGCACAAGCTGTCAGAGCAGCTCACAGATCACTGCACCTGTACACAGCCCATCTGTAAACAGCCCATCTATCTACCTCATCCCCATACTGTATTTATTTATTTAGCTCCTTTGCTCCCCAGTATCTCTACTTGCACATTCATCTTCTGCACATCTACCATTCCAGACTGAAGCCTCCGAACACCTCAACTTATACCTCATTCAATCACCGCTGTGATCCCTTCCCAACACTAAGTAGCCTTCTCATTCCCATTCCTGCTTTGTCATCTCCGTGCAGTCCTCGCTTATACTGTGGTTCTCCCATCCTTGTAAACAGCCTCCACTGGTGTGTGTGTGTGTGTGTGTGTGTGTGTGTGTGTACGCGTACCGTTGGTCCTCTTGGTCCTGGGTAACTGAAGCCAGCTCTTCCCACGTCGCCCTACAGCAGCACAGAAATCAATCGATCAGTACAGAGATCAATCAATCACAACACAGTCAAAACAGTCACATTACGGTTCCCAAACTCGGCCCTGGGTCCGCCTGGGGGCATGTTTTGGTTTTAGCCCTTAACACTCCACATATGATTCAAATGATCAATAGCTTGATGATTAGTTGATCATTTGAATCAGCTGTGTAGTGCTAGGGACAAAAACCCAAAACATGCCCCCCTCGAGGTCCCGATAACTGAGTTTGGGGAACCTCCTGCATTAAAGATAGAGTCACAGCCATGCATGAAGTCAACAGCAATATCAGGTTGACTTCCACAACAGCTAGAAGATCGTTAAACTTCTCTGTTGTCTTTTGCATCTCACTCATCTGTAACATCTGCAGTTCATCCTGCTCCTCATCACTGAGTCTCAGACAAACACACACACAACTACACACACACTCAGACAGACACACACAACTACACACACACTCAGACAAACACACACACACAACTACACACACACTCAGACAAACACACACACACTCAGACAAACACACACACACAAACTACACACACACTCAGACAAACACACACACACCTTTGGTCCTGCCAGGCCGGGGTCTCCTCTCGGTCCGGCATCACCGGGGTCGCCACGGGTACCCTGTTACACAGATAGTGGTTACCATAGCAACATTATGATGCCATCCCCGTGGTTACTGTAAATTGCCACCATATCACCATAACATAAGCATGTACACACACACAGAGTCTTGCGAAAGTATTCGGCCCCCTTGAACTTTGCGACCTTTTGCCACATTTCAGGCTTCAAACATAAAGATATAAAACTGTATTTTTTTGTGAAGAATCAACAACAAGTGGGACACAATCATGAAGTGGAACGACATTTATTGGATATTTCAAACTTTTTTAACAAATCAAAAACTGAAAAATTGGGCGTGCAAAATTATTCAGCCCCCTTAAGTTAATACTTTGTAGCGCCACCTTTTGCTGCGATTACAGCTGTAAGTCGCTTGGGGTATGTCTCTATCAGTTTTGCACATCGAGAGACTGAATTTTTTTTCCATTCCTCCTTGCAAAACAGCTCGAGCTCAGTGAGGTTGGATGGAGAGCATTTGTGAACAGCAGTTTTCAGTTCTTTCCACAGATTCTCGATTGGATTCAGGTCTGGACTTTGACTTGGCCATTCTAACACCTGGATATGTTTATTTTTGAACCATTCCATTGTAGATTTTGCTTTATGTTTTGGATTATTGTCTTGTTGGAAGACAAATCTCTGTCCCAGTCTCAGGTCTTTTGCAGACTCCATCAGGTTTTCTTCCAGAATGGTCCTGTATTTGGCTCCATCCATCTTCCCATCAATTTTAACCATCTTCCCTGTCCCTGCTGAAGAAAAGCAGGCCCAAACCATGATGCTGCCACCACCATGTTTGACAGTGGGGATGGTGTGTTCAGCTGTGTTGCTTTTACGCCAAACATAACGTTTTGCATTGTTGCCAAAAAGTTCAATTTTGGTTTCATCTGACCAGAGCACCTTCTTCCACATGTTTGGTGTGTCTCCCAGGTGGCTTGTGGCAAACTTTAAACAACACTTTTTATGGATATCTTTAAGAAATGGCTTTCTTCTTGCCACTCTTCCATAAAGGCCAGATTTGTGCACTATATGACTGATTGTTGTCCTATGGACAGAGTCTCCCACCTCAGCTGTAGATCTCTGCAGTTCATCCAGAGTGATCATGGGCCTCTTGGCTGCATCTCTGATCAGTCTTCTCCTTGTATGAGCTGAAAGTTTAGAGGGACGGCCAGGTCTTGGTAGATTTGCAGTGGTCTGATACTCCTTCCATTTCAATATTATCGCTTGCACAGTGCTCCTTGGGATGTTTAAAGCTTGGGAAATCTTTTTCTATCCAAATCCGGCTTTAAACTTCTTCACAACAGTATCTCGGACCTGCCTGGTGTGTTCCTTGTTCTTCATGATGCTCTCTGCGCTTTTAACGGACCTCTGAGACTATCACAGTGCAGGTGCATTTATACGGAGACTTGATTACACACAGGTGGATTGTATTTATCATCATTAGTCATTTAGGTCAACATTGGATCATTCAGAGATCCTCACTGAACTTCTGGAGAGAGTTTGCTGCACTGAAAGTAAAGGGGCTGAATAATTTTGCACGCCCAATTTTTCAGTTTTTGATTTGTTAAAAAAGTTTGAAATATCCAATAAATGTCGTTCCACTTCATGATTGTGTCCCACTCGTTGTTGATTCTTCACAAAAAAATACAGTTTTATATCTTTATGTTTGAAGCCTGAAATGTGGCAAAAGGTCGCAAAGTTCAAGGGGGCCGAATACTTTCGCAAGGCACTGTACACACACACACACACACACACACACACACACACACACACACACATACACACACACACACACACATACAGGAAGACAAGAACATTAGGAAAGCATTGTGATCGGACTGGTGAAGCTATGATCTGTGACCTACATTCTTCCCTGCCGCTCCTGAAGTACCGGGGGGCCCGCGTGGCCCCGGGAGTCCGTTGTCCCCCTTGGTTCCTTTGTTTCCTACTTCACCTGGCAGTCCTCTCAGCCCCTCAGGTCCTGCCTCGCCCTGAAACACAGAAGGACAACACAGGCAGGTAGGGGGTGTGTCTGTGTCTGAGCGAGTGAAAGTGTGTGTGTGTGTGTGTGTGTGTGTGTGTGTGTGTGTGTGTGTACGCGTGCGTGTGAGAGCAAGTGTGTGTGAGCGATGTTGTGTCATACCTTGTCTCCTTTAACTCCGTCTGGTCCCGGGGTCCCCTTTGACCCAAAGTCTCCTCTTCTCCCCTACAAACACAACAACCCAACAACCATTAGAGAAACCTTACACAACCGTTAAGAGACAGAAACCATTAGACTATGGCCACAACGTTCAGACAATATTGAGACACAGAGCTAGTTTCCCTAGAACACGTTGCCTGTGGCATCATGCAGAGTTTCAGAGGGTCTCACCAGTTCTCCCTTGTCTCCTGGGCCTCCAATAGTTCCCTAGAAGAGACACACAAAGGATTATCTGACATACAGTATTTTACATTGTTGTGCCAGTTAGAGTGTTGTAGTATGTGTGGAGTAGAGCTTCTTACTGGTGTTCCTTTGGCTCCAGGGAAGCCAGGCGAGCCGGGACTCCCTCTCTCACCCTGAGGAGGAGGAAGACAACAAGGTTATTTACCCTTTGACCTCTAACTTTGACCTCTAACCTTTCTATCGGGTGTTGGGGAATAATCAGAATTGGTTTGTAACATAGGTAAGATGTTTTATATTCTTCATATGTTTATAAGTTACTTCTCATCAGAATGTTTATTTTTGTATAATACTGTGGCGGGGTTGCAGTATCTGTTCTCTGTCAGGACTAAGTTACTTGGGCCGGAGAGAGGGGAGAGGTCAAGCGTGCATCTCTTGGCTCCACAATGTCTGTGTGCCAGTCAGTGTGTCTCTGTGATCTTGTCAAGATAGGATGGATTTGATATATGCCTGTTGATATGGAGGATTGGTTTATGGTTCTGAGTTTGAGAAAATGACATAGTTTAGGAGACAAAGCTGAACGATAAATTATGGCCAATGCTGTCTGGCTATGTGTGTCTTTGCTATAAAGGATCTCAGTTGCAACGTGTAAGGGACTCTCAGAGAATTCATTTATAGACACTGAATTGATCTGAGAGTCACAGGGTTGTGATGGAGCTCATATAATTAAAGATGGACTTTATGATAACTCTGACTTGTGTGTGGTTTGCTCTCATGATTTGGTAAATACAGGAAATTTCCACGACACGGGTCCCTGGCCTAACAACCAGAGAGGAGCCGTGGAGAGCAACAGAGGTCAGGGATGATCCCTCTGATGTCAGAGCTGTACGGAACACTGGGATGTAGCAAGTAACATCATATCGTGTGCAGTGACTTCCTGTTTACCTTAGGTCCAGCGTCTCCCACCGGGCCGAGGGGGCCTGCGCTTCCTGGTCGACCGGGATCTCCCTGGAGACACAAACACGGTGATTGTATAACTAGGGTCCAAGCAGCAAACGAGGCGTTGTAATTTTGTTATTAAAATTCTGTTTGATCTCAATCGCGTACCTTCTCTCCGTCTGTTCCAGGAAGTCCACCATTGCCCGCGTCTCCTGGGTGACCATCAGGACCCTGTTGTCAGACACACACACACACACACACACACACACACACACAGGGAAAATAGTGATCAATGTACACTCATTTCAACCACAAATCAACAACACGATTTCAAGGGTTGGTTTACTTGAAGTAGAATTCAGGTTTGTTGAGAACACAATTAAATATCAAGGCAATAGTGTTGCTAGTAATAGTAACATATACTAGATGTGTCACGCCTACTCTCCCTCCTCCTCCCCCTCCTGCCCCCCCCCCCCCCCCCCCCCCCCCCCCCACCTGCCTTCCCTAGTCACACGCATCAGCGATATTGGACTCACCTGGACTCTATCACCTGTTTATTACCTCCCCTGTCTGTGTTCCCAGTTCCCTGCTCTGTTCCCTGCTGCTGCATTGATTGTCGCCTGTCTGTTCCCAGTTCTGGCGCTGTTCCTGTAGGTTTCTCAGAACATACCCTGTCTCCTGGATCTAGTCAGGTTTCTCAGAACATACCCTGTCTCCTGGATCTAGTCAGGTTTCTCAGAACATACCCTGTCTCCTGGGTCGAGTCAGGTTTCTCAGAACATACCCTGTCTCCTGGATCTAGTCAGGTTTCTCAGAACATACCCTGTCTCCTGGATCTAGTCAGGTTTCTCAGAACATACCCTGTCTCCTGGATCTAGTCAGGTTTCTCAGAACATACCATGTCTCCTGGATCTAGTCAGGTTTCTCAGAACATACCCTGTCTCCTGGATCTAGTCAGGTTTCTCAGAACATACCCTGTCTCCTGGATCTAGTCAGGTTTCTCAGAACATACCCTGTCTCCTGGATCTAGTCAGGTTTCTCAGAACATACCCTGTCTCCTGGATCTAGTCAGGTTTCTCAGAACATACCCTGTCTCCTGGATCTAGTCAGGTTTCTCAGAACATACCCTGTCTCCTGGATCTAGTCAGGTTTCTCAGAACATACCCTGTCTCCTGGATCTAGTCAGGTTTCTCAGAACATACCCTGTCTCCTGGATCTAGTCAGGTTTCTCAGAACATACCCTGTCTCCTGGATCTAGTCAGGTTTCTCAGAACATACCCTGTCTCCTGGATCTAGTCAGGTTTCTCAGAACATACCCTGTCTCCTGGATCTCGTCAGGTTTCTCAGAACATACCCTGTCTCCTGGGTCGAGTCAGGTTTATCAGAACATACCCTGTCTCCTGGATCTCGTCAGGTTTCTCAGAACATACCCTGTCTCCTGGATCTCCTTTGCAGCCGGGAGCGCCGATGCGCCCGATCTTCCCCTTCTGTCCGTCCGTCCCGTTGCGTCCAGCGAGGCCGGCCACACCCTTCGTCCCCTCAGCTCCGATCTCTCCCTGAAAACACACACACTCAGCAATAACACAGAATCTTCCTCGAGTCCCACGCTGCCCAGATCTGAAAATCAATAAATAATACCTAATTAAATATTTATCTCACCTTTTCACCCTCCAGACCGATTTCACCCTACAAGAACAGAACAGAAATCAGAACAACACAACAACAGAGCACAGAACACAGATCAACAGAACAACAGCCATTAGGGAAACAACACACATAATTACTGATATTACTAGTCACTATATATAAATACATTATTACTGGTATTACTAGTCACTATATATAAATACATTGTTACTGGTATTACTAGTCACTATATATAAATACATTGTTACTGGTATTACTAGTCACTACATATAAATACATTATTACTAGTCACTATATATAAATACATTATTACTAGTCACTATATATAAATACATTATTACTAGTCACTACATATAAATACATTATTACTAGTATTACTAGTCACTACATATAAATACATTATTACTAGTCACTATATATAAATACATTATTACTGGTATTACTAGTCACTACATATAAATACATTATTACTGGTATTACTAGTCACTACATATAAATACATTATTACTAGTCACTATATATAAATACATTATTACTAGTCACTACATATAAATACATTATTACTGGTATTACTAGTCACTACATATAAATACATTATTACTAGTCACTATATATAAATACATTATTACTAGTCACTATATATAAATACATTATTACTAGTCACTATATATAAATACATTATTACTAGTCACTATATATAAATACATTATTACTAGTCACTATATATAAATACATTATTACTGGTATTACTAGTCACTACATATAAATACATTATTACTAGTCACTATATATAAATACATTATTACTAGTCACTATATATAAATACATTATTACTAGTCACTATATATAAATACATTATTACTAGTCACTATATATAAATACATTATTGCTGGTATTACTAGTCACTACATATAAATACATTGTTACTGGTATTACTAGTCACTACATATAAATACATTATTACTGATATTACTAGTCACTATATATAAATACATTATTACTGGTATTACTAGTCACTACATATAAATACATTGTTACTGGTATTACTAGTCACTACATATAAATACATTATTACTGGTATTACTAGTCACTATATATAAATACATTGTTACTGGTATTACTAGTCACTATATATAAATACATTATTACTAGTCACTACATATAAATACATTATTACTGGTATTACTAGTCACTACATATAAATACATTATTACTGGTATTACTAGTCACTACATATAAATACATTATTGCTGGTATTACTAGTCACTATATATAAATACATTGTTACTGGTATTACTAGTCACTATATATAAATACATTATTACTGGTATTACTAGTCACTACATATAAATACATTATTGCTGGTATTACTAGTCACTATATATAAATACATTGTTACTGGTATTACTAGTCACTATATATAAATACATTATTACTAGTCACTACATATAAATACATTATTACTGGTATTACTAGTCACTATATATAAATACATTGTTACTGGTATTACTAGTCACTATATATAAATACATTATTACTAGTCACTACATATAAATACATTATTACTGGTATTACTAGTCACTACATATAAATACATTATTACTGGTATTACTAGTCACTACATATAAATACATTATTGCTGGTATTACTAGTCACTATATATAAATACATTGTTACTGGTATTACTAGTCACTATATATAAATACATTATTACTAGTCACTACATATAAATACATTATTACTGGTATTACTAGTCACTATATATAAATACATTGTTACTGGTATTACTAGTCACTATATATAAATACATTATTACTAGTCACTACATATAAACACATTATTACTAGTCGCTATATATAAATACATTGTTACTGGTATTACTAGTCACTACATATAAATACATTATTACTAGTCACTATATATAAACACATTATTACTAGTCACTACATATAAACACATTATTACTACTCACTACATATAAATACATTATTAGTGGTATTACTAGTCACTATATATAAATACATTATTACTGGTATTACTAGTCACTATATATAAACACATTATTACTGGTATTACTAGTCACTACATATAAATACATTATTACTGGTATTACTAGTCACTACATATAAATACATTATTACTGGTATTACTAGTCACTATATATAAATACATTATTGCTGGTATTACTAGTCACTACATATAAATACATTATTACTGGTATTACTAGTCACTACATATAAATACATTATTACTAGTCACTATATATAAATACATTATTGCTGGTATTACTAGTCACTATATATAAATACATTATTACTAGTCACTACATATAAATACATTATTACTAGTCACTATATATAAATACATTATTGCTGGTATTACTAGTCACTATATATAAATACATTATTGCTGGTATTACTAGTCACTACATATAAACACATTATTACTAGTCACTATATATAAATACATTATTACTGGTATTACTAGTCACATTTGCATCTTTAGCATACATAACTACTGGTAGTGTGTGTGAATGGGAGGAGCATGAAGCATTACCTTGACTCCTGGTTGACCAATGGGACCCTCGATGCCGGGGTCGCCCTGTCTTCCCCTGTCTCCTTTAAGACCGGCGTTACCATTGTCTCCTTTGATCCCCTGTAAACACAAGATATTAGTGGCCTGCTTCCTTTCTGGACCTCGTAAACTGTCGAAAACAGATCCAAATGGTTGCATATCAGGCCTAGGGAAGTTATTTTGGCATTAACATGCATTCGAAACAGGATGTTTAGGCGGTTATTCAAATTAGCCTACATCACTGCAGTTTACAGCCCTAAACAATAGCGTAGTCACTTGATAGCAATAATAAATTCCCCAATGCACTGTGTTGTAGCCCAGATAGAATCATGTTTTTGTCTAAAAACTAATTAATAGACCTACAGGGTGCAGTAGGATGGTCTGTTATTAATAGACCTGCAGGGTGCAGTAGGATGGTCTGTGATCCCACATTATTAATAGACCTGCAGGGTGCAGTAGGATGGTCTGTGATCCCACATTATTAATAGACCTGCAGGGTGCAGTAGGATGGTCTGTTATTAATAGACCTGCAGGTTGCAGTAGGATGGTCTGTTATTAATAGACCTGCAGGGTGCAGTAGGATGGTCTGTGATCCCACATTATTAATAGACCTGCAGGGTGCAGTAGGATGGTATGTGATCCCACATTATTAATAGACCTACAGGGTGCAGTAGGATGGTCTGTTATTAATAGACCTGCAGGTTGCAGTAGGATGGTCTGTTATTAATAGACCTGCAGGGTGCAGTAGGATGGTCTGTGATCCCACATTATTAATAGACCTGCAGGGTGCAGTAGGGTGGTCTGTTATTAATAGACCTACAGGGTGCAGTAGGATGGTATGTAATCCCACATTATTAATAGACCTGCAGGGTGCAGTAGGATGGTATGTTATGGGTGCAGTAGGATGGTCTGTGATCCCACATTATGAATAGACCCGCAGGGTGCAGTAGGGTGGTCTGTTATTAATAGACCTACAGGGTGCAGTAGGATGGTCTGTAATCCCACATTATTAATAGACCTGCAGGGTGCAGTAGGATGGTCTGTTATTAATAGACCTGCAGGTTGCAGTAGGATGGTCTGTTATTAATAGACCTGCAGGATGCAGTAGGATGGTCTGTGATCCCACATTATTAATAGACCTGCAGGGTGCAGTAGGGTGGTATGTTATTAATATACCTACAGGGTGCAGTAGGATGGTCTGTAATCCCACATTATTAATAGACCTGCAGGGTGCAGTAGGATGGTCTGTTATTAATAGACCTGCAGGGTGCAGTAGGATGGTATGTTATTAATAGACCTACAGGGTGCAGTAGGATGGTCTGTTATTAATAGACCTACAGGGTGCAGTAGGATGGTCTGTTATTAATAGACCTGCAGGGTGCAGTAGGATGGTCTGTTATTAATACAGGGTGCAGTAGGATGGTCTGTGATCCCACATTATTAATTATTAATAGACCTACAGGGTGCAGTAGGATGGTCTGTGATCCCACATTATTAATAGGCATGCAGGGTGCAGTAGGATGGTCTGTGATCCCACATTATTAATAGACCTGCAGGGTGCAGTAGGATGGTCTGTGATCCCACATTATTAATAGACCTGCAGGGTGCAGTAGGATGGTCTGTTATTAATAGACCTGCAGGGTGCAGTAGGATGGTCTGTTATTAATAGACCTGCAGGGTGCAGTAGGATGGTCTGTTATTAATAGACCTACAGGGTGCAGTAGGATGGTCTGTTATTAATAGACCTGCAGGGTGCAGTAGGATGGTCTGTAATCCCACATTATTAATAGACCTGCAGGGTGCAGTAGGATGGTCTGTTATTAATAGACCTGCAGGGTGCAGTAGGATGGTCTGTTATTAATAGACCTGCAGGGTGCAGTAGGATGGTCTGTTATTAATAGACCTGCAGGGTGCAGTAGGATGGTCTGTTATTAATAGACCTGCAGGGTGCAGTAGGATGGTCTGTTATTAATAGACCTGCAGGGTGCAGTAGGATGGTCTGTGATCCCACATTATTAATAGACCTACAGCGTTATGTATATTCATGTATAGTTTATCATTATCGTCCTTGGTGTGGATGGCCCTTTAACGGGAGAAACCAGAGAGGAGGAGAACAACTGACTGTGTGTCTGTCTATGTGTCTGTGTGTCTGTCTGTCTGTCTGTGTGTGTGTGTGTGTGTGTGTCTGTCTGTGTGTCTGTCTGTGTGTCTGTCTGTGTGTGTGTGTACCTTCTGTCCTCTGTGTCCTTTGGGACCAGGAGGTCCTTCTGTCTCTAGACACTTCACCTTGTAGCACTAACATGGGAGAAACAGAGATATCTAGTATCAATCAATCAATCAGACAGGGATAAACAGAGATATTTAGTATCAATCAATCAATCAGACAGGGAGAAACAAAGATATCTAGTATCAATCAATCAATCAGAGATATTTAGTATCAATCAATCAATCAATGAATAAATAATCAAACCTCTAATGTATATATATACACTACATCATGATCAAAAGTATATGGACACCTGCTCATCAAACATCTCATTCCAAAATCATGGGCATTAATATGGAGTTGGTCCCTCCTTTGTTGCTATAACAGCCTCCACTCTTCTGGGAAGGCTTTCCACTAGATGTTGGAACATTGCTGCTATAACAGCCTCCACTCTTCTGGGAAGGCTTTCCACTAGATGTTGGAACATTTCTGAGGGGACTTGCTTCCATTCAGCCATAAGAACATTAGTGAGGTCGGGTACTGATGTTGGGCGATTAGGCCTGGCTCGCAGTCGGCGTTCCAATTCATCCCAAAGGTGTTCGATGGGGTTGAGGTCAGGGCTCTGTGCAGGCCAGTCAAGTTCTTCCACACCGATCTCGACAAACCATTTCTGTATAGACCTTGCTTTGTGCACGGGGGCATTGTCATTCTGAAACAGGAAAGGGCCTTCCCCAAACTGTTGCCACAAAGTTGGAAGCACAGAATTGTCTAGAATGTCATTGTATGCTGTAGTGTTAAGATTTCCCTTCACTGGAACTAAGGAGCCCGAACCATGAAAAACATCCTCGACCCATTATTCCTCCTCCACCAAACTTTACAGTTGGTAGTATGCATTTTGGCAGGTAGCGTTCTCCTGGCATCCTCCAAACCAAGATTAGACCGTCAGACTGCCAGATTGTAAAGCGCGATTCACCACTCCAGAGAACGTGTTTCCACTGCTCCACAGTCCAATGGTGATGAGCTTTACACCACGCCAGCCAATACTTGGCATTGGGCAAGATGATCTGGGGCTTGTGTGCGGCTGCTCGGACATGAAAACCCATATCATGAAGCTCGCGACAAACAGTTCTTGTGCTGATGTTGCTTCCAGAGGCAGTTTGGAACTCGGTAGTGAGTGATGCAACCGAGGACAGACAATTTTTTACATGCTTCAGTACTCGGCGGTCCAGTTCTGTGAGCTTGTGTGGCCTACCACTTCGTGGCTGAGCCGTTGTTGCTCCTAGACGTTTCCACTTCACAATAACAGCACTTACAGTTGACCAGGGCAGCTCTATCAGGGCAGACATTTGACAAACTGACTTGTTGGAAAGGTGGCATCCTATGACGGTGCCATGTTGAAAGTCACTGAGCTCTTCAGTAAGGGCCATTCTACTGCCAATGTTTGTCTATGGAGATTGCATGGCTGTGTACTTAATTGTATACACCTGTCAGCAACGAGTGTAGCTGAAATAGCCGAATCCACTCATTTGAATTGGTGTCCACATACTTTGGATATATTGTGTGTATATATAGTGATATGTCACCAGGTATGCTACAACAGTATGTTGATTGTATGGTAACAGTGATATTGTTGTCCTCAGTCTCACCTCCTGATAGGCCAGATGGGTCTGGAAAAAGACAAAATAAAGAATTTAAATATTAAACTATAGTACATCATCATCACAGTGTGTGTGTGTGTTAGTGTGTGTTACCATGGTCTTGATGATGCGGTCTATAGTGTCCAGCTGTATAACAGGCCTGTTGCCACTGAGGTCGACAGCCAGGAAGTCTTTTCTGTAGACGTTGGCCGGAGAGTTAGCGATCTCCCTCAGACCCGTCTCGTCCACGTTCTTCGTGGCCGCGACCACAAACATTCTGATGGCCTCGTCGCGCGCTCGTTCCGCCGTCACCTTCACCCCGCCGCACGGGTTTCCTGTCACGTGACCGTCGGTGATGACGACAGCGAATCGCAGTGCCCTGGGGTCCGAAGGCGAGCGTGTCATTTCCTGTGTCATGTTGGCGAGGGCGCAGTCGATGTAGGTTCCCTTACCTAGATACCGTATACCCCGAACCCCCTGAAACAACAACAACAGTTACTGTATACCCCAGAAACAACAACAACATGTAGGTTCAACCTGTATGAAACTGTCTTTAATGTTGTGCCCCATGCAGGGTCAACCTGTGTGTGTGTGTGTGTGTGTGTGTGTGTGTGTGTGTGTGTGTGTGTGTGTGTGTGTGTGTGTGTGTTTTAAATAAGTACATGTGTGTGTATGTGTGCGTGCAAACGTGTGTTTGTGTGTGTGCTACGTGCGTGCGTGTGTGTGCGTGCGTGCGTGCGTGTGTGTGTGTGTGCTACGTGCGTGCGTGCGTGTGAGTGTGTGTGAATTTGACCCACCTGGATGAAGGCGTCCTTGGCCTGTATGCGACTGAAGACCTGTTGTCTCTGGGAGAAGTGTAGTCCTCCTAACTGCCATCTGATCTGGACCAGACCTTTATAGTCAGCATCCTCCAGACGCTCTGCAAAACGCTCTGTAAACATCTGCACACACATCGAGGAGGAGGAAGGGGTTAGACATCCATCTATCTACTGTATCTATCTATCTATCTATCAAAACGCTCTGTAAACATCTGCACACACATTAAGGAGCAATAAGAGTTTATAAATAAGAGATTATAAATAAGAGATTATAAATAAGAGTTTATAAATAAGAGTTTATAAATAAGAGATTATAAATAAGAGTTTATAAATAAGAGTTTATAAATAAGAGATTATAAATAAGAGATTATAAATAAGAGATTATAAATAAGAGTTTATAAATAAAATATTATAAATAAGAGTTTATAAATAAGTGCTAAAAAGGTTAACTTAATAATAAAATATATTTAAATGTAACATACTAATATTGTAATTATAGTGTTGCAGTAAAAGGTGAAATCAATCAATCAATCAATCAATCAATCAAAACAGGAACGATGATGCTCTCCACCAGTGATCTAGGGGGAGGGGGGACATTATAATATAGTTGTAGTAGTAGGAACCTTAATGCTCTCCACCAGTGATCCAGGGGGAGGGGGGACATTATAATATAGTTGTAGTAGTAGGAACCTTAATGCTCTCCACCAGTGATCTAGGGGGAGGGGGGACATTATAATATAGTTGTAGTAGTAGGAACCTTAATGCTCTCCACCAGTGATCTAGGGGGAGGGGGGACATTATAATATAGTTGTAGTAGTAGGAACCTTAATGCTCTCCACCAGTGATCCAGGGGGAGGGGGGACATTATAATATAGTTGTAGTAGTAGGAACCTTAATGCTCTCCACCAGTGATCCAGGGGAGGGGGGACATTATAATATAGTTGTAGTAGTAGGAACCTTAATGCTCTCCACCAGTGATCCAGGGGGAGGGGGGACATTATAATATAGTTGTAGTAGTAGGAACCTTAATGCTCTCCACCAGTGATCTAGGGGGAGGGGGGACATTATAATATAGTTGTAGTAGTAGGAACCTTAATGCTCTCCACCAGTGATCCAGGGGGAGGGGGGACATTATAATATAGTTGTAGTAGTAGGAACCTTAATGCTCTCCACCAGTGATCCAGGGGGAGGGGGGACATTATAATATAGTTGTAGTAGTAGGAACCTTAATGCTCTCCACCAGTGATCTAGGGGAGGGGGACATTATAATATAGTTGTAGTAGTAGGAACCTTAATGCTCTCCACCAGTGATCTAGGGGGAGGGGGGACATTATAATATAGTTGTAGTAGTAGGAACCTTAATGCTCTCCACCAGTGATCCAGGGGGAGGGGGGACATTATAATATAGTTGTAGTAGTAGGAACCTTAATGCTCTCCACCAGTGATCCAGGGGGAGGTTCTTGCAGGGCGATGGTCTCAGACGTGTCGATCGTAAAGTACACGTCTATAGGACACTCATGCTTCTCTGTAGGACACACACACGTTAGGGCACATGATAACACACACACACACGTTTGGACACATGATAACACACACACGTTAGGGCATATGATAACATACACACGCATGTACATGTAAACACAAACAAACATCCAATGAAATCTCAAAATAGCCCAAGTCAAAGTATTACTTCTTGTCAAGTGTAAACAGAGCACTACGCCCTATTGGACATCCAAACTACAGAACATCAAAGTCTGAGAAATGACAAACACATTTTACAAAGAGCTCTGGTCAAATAGAGCTCTGGTCAAATAGAGCTCTGGTCAAATAGAGCTCTGGTCAAATAGAGCTCTGGTCAAATAGAGCTCTGGCCAAATAGAGCTCTGGTCAAATAGAGCTCTGGCCAAATAGAGCTCTGGCCAAATAGAGCTCTGGTCAAATAGAGCTCTGGTCAAATAGAGCTCTGGTCAAATAGAGCTCTGGCCAAATAGAGCTCTGGTCAAATAGAGCTCTGGCCAAATAGAGCTCTGGTCAAATAGAGCTCTGGCCAAATAGAGCTCTGGCCAAATAGAGCTCTGGTCAAATAGAGCTCTGGTCAATAATATGGCACCCTGTTGGGAATAGGGTGCCATTTGGGATGCAAATGCAGACTGGAGTATGATGTCAGTATGATGTCAGAACTAGAGCTGTGCATTGTAGGAAGGGAACTCACTGTTGCATTCTGGGAAGGCCTGGACGTGCGCTGCAGCTCCAAACAGTAAACACAGCACGATGAACTCTGACCTCATCATCATCATCCTCTCTTCCTACCTGACATGACAAACACAAACACACACACACACTTTAAAAACTTAAATCCACAAATGACATCACATTTGCATAGAATGACTGTATCTCACCTGGGTTCGTACAGATTCCTGAACAGTTCTACAGATGGATAGTTATACAGATGTCTGGACAGTTATAATATATACAGATTGACAGTTATGCAGATGCCTGGACAGTTATACGGATGGGTAGTTATATAGTTATACAGATAGACAGTTATAGAGATGGACAGTTATACAGATTTCTGGACAGTTATACAGATTCCTGGATAGTTATACAGATTCCTGGACAGTTATACAGATGGACAGTTATACAGATGTTGAGTTATATAGTTATACAGATGGACATTTATGGAGATGGACAGTTATACAGATTCCTGGACAATTATACAGATGGACATTTATACAGATGGACAGTTATGCAGATGGACAGTTATAGAGATGGACAGTTATAGAGATTTCTGGACAGTTATACAGATTCCTGGATAGTTATACAGATTCCTGGACAGTTATGCAGATGGACAGTTATACAGATGTTCAGTTATATAGTTATACAGATGGACAGTTATACAGATGGACAGTTATACAGATTCCTGGACAATTATACAGATTCCTGGACAATTATACAGATGGGCAATTATACAGATGGACAGTTATACAGATAGACAGTTATACAGATGGACAGTTATACAGATGTGTGGACAGTTAAAGGGATGGACATTTATAGAGATGGACAGTTATAAAGATTCCTGGACAGTTAAATAGATGGACAGCTATACAGATGGAGAGTTATGCAGATGGACAATTATACCGATGCCTGGACAGTTATACAGATGGACAGTTATACAGATGGACCATTGTGCAGATTGAGAGTTATAGAGTTACAGTGGGGCAAAAAAGTATTTAGTCAGCCACCAAATGTGCAAGTTCTACCACTTAAAAAGATGAGAGAGGCCTGTAATTTTCATCATAGGTACACTCCAACTATGACAGACAAAATGAGAAAAAAAATCCAGAAAATCACATTGTAGGATTTTTAATGAATTTATTTGCAAATTATGGTGGAAAATAAGTATTTGGTCAATAACAAAAGTTTATCTCAATACTTTGTTATATACCCTTTGTTGGCAATGACAGAGGTCAAACGTTTTCTGTAAGTCTTCACAAGGTTTTCACACACTGTTGCTGGTATTTTGTCCCATTCCTCCATGCAGATCTCCTCTAGAGCAGTGATGTTTTGGGGCTGTTGCTGGGCAACACAGACTTTCAACTCCCTCCAAAGATTTGCTATGGGGTTGAGATCTGGAGACTGGCTAGGCCACTCCAGGACCTTGAAATGCTTCTTACGAAGCCACTCCTTCGTTGCCCGGGCGGTGTGTTTGGGATCATTGTCATGCTGAAAGACCCAGCCACAATTCATCTTCAATGCCCTTGCTGATGGAAGGAGGTTTTCACTCAAAATCTCACGATACATGGGCGCATTCATTCTTTCCTTTACACGGATCAGTCGTCCTGGTCCCTTTGCAGAAAAACAGCCCCAAAGCATGATGTTTCCACCCCCATGCTTCACAGTAGGTACAGTGCCTTGCGAAAGTATTCGGCCCCCTTGAACTTTGCGACCTTTTGCCACATTTCAGGCTTCAAACATAAAGATATAAAACTGTATTTTTTTGTGAAGAATCAACAAGTGGGACACAATCATGAAGTGGAACGACATTTATTGGATATTTCAAACTTTTTTAACAAATCAAAAACTGGAAAATTGGCCGTGCAAAATTATTCAGCCCCTTTACTTTCAGTGCAGCAAACTCTCTCCAGAAGTTCAGTGAGGATCTCTGAATGATCCAATGACGACCTAAATGACTAATGATGATAAATACAATCCACCTGTGTGTAATCAAATCTCCGTATAAATGCACCTGCACTGTGATAGTCTCAGAGGTCCGTCAAAAGCGCAGAGAGCATCATGAAGAACAAGGAACACACCAGGCAGGTCCGAGATACTGTTGTGAAGAAGTTTAAAGCCGGATTTTGATACAAAAAGATTTCCCAAGCTTTAAACATCCCAAGGAGCACTGTGCAAGCGATAATATTGAAATGGAAGGAGTATCAGACCACTGCAAATCTACCAAGACCTGGCCGTCCCTCTAAACTTTCAGCTCATACAAGGAGAAGACTTATCAGAGATGCAGCCAAGAGGCCCATGATCACTCTGGATGAACTGCAGAGATCTAGAGCTGAGGTGGGAGACTCTGTCCATAGGACAACAATCAGTCGT
This sequence comes from Oncorhynchus mykiss, assembly GCF_057628025.1. NCBI lineage: Eukaryota > Metazoa > Chordata > Actinopteri > Salmoniformes > Salmonidae > Oncorhynchus > Oncorhynchus mykiss. Next base: position 43,987,935 of record NC_143049.1, on the reverse strand, counting down.
ATATTGCACAAATCTGGCCTTTATGGAAGAGTGGCAAGAAGAAAGCCATTTCTTAAAGATATCCATAAAAAGTGTTGTTTAAAGTTTGCCACAAGCCACCTGGGAGACACACCAAACATGTGGAAGAAGGTGCTATGGTCAGATGAAACCAAAATTGAACTTTTTGGCAACAATGCAAAACGTTATGTTTGGCGTAAAAGCAACACAGCTCATCACCCTGAACACACCATCCCCACTGTCAAACATGGTGGTGGCAGCATCATGGTTTGGGCCTGCTTTTCTTCAGCAGGGACAGGGAAGATGGTTCAAATTGATGGGAAGATGGATGGAGCCAAATACAGGACCATTCTGGAAGAAAACCTGATGGAGTCTGCAAAAGACCTGAGACTGGGACGGAGATTTGTCTTCCAACAAGACAATGATCCAAAACATAAAGCAAAATCTACAATGGAATGGTTAAAAAATAAACATATCCAGGTGTTAGAATGGCCAAGTCAAAGTCCAGACCTGAATCCAATCGAGAATCTGTGGAAAGAACTGAAAACTGCTGTTCACAAATGCTCTCCATCCAACCTCACTGAGCTCGAGCTGTTTTGCAAGGAGGAATGGGAAAAAATGTCAGTCTCTCGATGTGCAAAACTGATAGAGACATACCCAAAGCGACTTACAGCTGTAATCGCAGCAAAAGGTGGCACTACAAAGTATTAACTTAAGGGGGCTGAATAATTTTGCACGCCCAATTTTTCAGTTTTTGATGTTAAAAAAGTTTGAAATATCCAATAAATGTCGTTCCACTTCATGATTGTGTCCCACTTGTTGTTGATTCTTCACAAAAAAATACAGTTTTATATCTTTATGTTTGAAGCCTGAAATGTGGCAAAAGGTCGCAAAGTTCAAGGGGGCCGAATACTTTCGCAAGGCACTGTATGGTGTTCTTTGGATGCAACTCAGCATTCTTTGTCCTCCAAACACGACGAGTTGAGTTTTTACCAAAAAGTTATATTTTGGTTTCATCTGACCATATGACATTCTCTCAATCTTCTTCTGGGTCATCCAAATGCTCTATAGCAAACTTCAGACGGGCCTGGACATGTACTGGCTTAAGCAGGGGGACACGTCTGGCACTGCAGGATTTGAGTCCCTGACGGCGTAGTGTGTTACTGATGGTAGGCTTTGTTACTTTGGTCCCAGCTCTCTGCAGGTCATTCACTAGGTGTGGTTCTGGGATTTTTGCTCACCGTTCTTGTGATCATTTTGACCCCACGGGGTGGGATCTTGCGTGGAGCCCCAGATCGAGGGAGATTATCAGTGGTCTTGTATGTATTCCATTTCCTAATAATTGCTCCCACAGTTGATTTCTTCAAACCAAGCTGCTTACCTATTGCAGATTCAGTCTTCCCAGCCTGGTGCAGGTCTACAATGTTGTTTCTGGTGTCCTTTGACAGCTCTTTGGTCTTGGCTATAGTGGAGTTTGGAGTGTGACTGTTTGAGGTTTTGGACAGGTGTCTTTTATACTGATAACAAGTTCAAACAGGTGCCATTAATACAGGTAACGAGTGGAGGACAGAGGAGCCTCTTAAAGAAGAAGTTACAGGTCTGTGAGAGCCAGAAATCTTGCTTGTTTGTAGGTGACCAAATACTTATTTTCCACCATAATTTGCAAATAAATTCATAAAAAATCCTACAATGTGATTTTCTGGATTTTTTTTCTCAGTTTGTCTGTCATAGTTGAAATGTACCTATGATGAAAATTACAGGCCTCTCTCATCTTTTTAAGTGGGAGAACTTGCACAATTGGTGGCTGACTAAATACTTTTTTGCCCAACTGTATCTGATGCTGTCAAGACCAGAATATGGCATGTCATACTATTTCTGGCCAGACAGCATCAGATACATGGGCTACATATAGGAAGAGAGGGGGACGCTGTTTTGCTCGTTAGTTTCAGCAGAGAGGAAGAGGCGAAGCGAGAGAGCTCACTCTCGCCAACATCTGTCCTGACTAAACCCAATGCGTTTCAATGTGGATAACATGCAGTCCTAAGCTTATTGCCGGCATTCCTGCACTTGGGACAAGGACTCACATTTTTTAGGGCGGATCCATGAGCATCTCGTCATTATATACAGATCTCTGGTTTCCGCCACTTGCGAATTGGAAATGAAAGTTGACGAGTGCACAATGCACTGTTCGGATGCTGGCTTCCCCTAAAATAAATTCATGTTTTGCCAAAATTATATAACTACTCCTGTCTAAATAAAATAATTCAAAATACTTCACCAGAGAGCTTGACTTAGCCACAGAGGATCATTCACTTATTTGTTTTTATTTTTTTAATAGCTGTGGATTGTTTCAAATCACAAGTACATAGGCCTATGCCTAGTTGGGAAGCCAGCCATTTCCAGTGAAAACAACGGTCCCGTCTATAGAAATCAAACTGATTTGTTCTGTCTCCGGTCTGGCCTCCTCTAACGGTAAGATCCGGTAACGTTTAATGGGGAGGAACAGGGAGACATGTTCTGCACTGGGTGTGTTCCAGAATTATACAAACATTATCTGAGCAGAATATCATATCTTTCCAATATGTTTGTCCGAGGAACCACCATATCAACACGATAAAGCACTAATGGGATTTGTAATCTGCATATGCCTAGGTCTGGAACGCACCCAGTCAGCACAGCACACTGTCCATCTGAACAGGAACGCACCCAGTCAGCACAGAACACTGTCCATCTGAACAGGAACGCACCCAGTCAGCACAGAACACTGTCCATCTGAACTAAAGTTGATTTTCGCAACTCTGTCTAAAACCGAAATATTAGCGGTGGCCAAAAATAGTTTTTGCTAATTGACTGGTCACCAAATGAGAGTGGAGACGATGCGCGTGCATATATTCAAATACTTCACACACACATTTACAAGGCTTTAAAATGTGATAGA